>NC_056609.1:19281029-19581029 GCF_018340385.1 Cyprinus carpio | reverse complement strand
ATTTAACTGATTAAAATTGTAAAAATGTAAAAGATCTGAATGAAAAGAATGATAAATTTTCAATTGCTACTGCACAAACTTCCATGAATACATTAAGGTGAAAATGTATTTTTTTTTAAATTCTTTTTTAATGTTTTGTTATACGAATAAGTAACTGTATTTAAAAAAAAAAATTCTCCTACTGTCAAAAATGTTTTTATTTACTGTTATTCCAACATAAAACAAAAGTATATTTCTTTAAAATTACTAGTTTTGTTTTCCACAGATGTAAGTTAAGTCATAACATTGGAACATCATGAGGTTGAATAAGTAGTTTTTTGACGAGGGATATAAATTGATATATTTATGTGTTGCATGTACATATTTGTAGTTCAAGTGAACAGTCCAATCAACACTCAACTATTGGATAATTTTTTGTACTGTAGGTGTTGAGTATTTTTTGTGCTGGGAGTAGACTTCTGTGGTTGTGTATTAAAGAGAGAAACTGAATCAAAAAGCTTGTGCAGATGTCGGAGTCCTCATTAAAGTCTGTATCTTCTGGACATTGCACTGTTTTGACTGGCCATCTGTTTAATAACTGAAGTGCTGGTTATTCTATCTGTCCCTCAGATGCTCTTTTAGAATGAGTGGACTGGAAAAAAAGTCTTCCCAAATTCCCAAACAGCTCATGTCCTAATAAATACGAAATTTCAGAACAGATGGGGCTGATCCGTAATCAGCACTCTTATTCTGAGAGTCTTCGTTTATGTGGAAAATATTTTGCTAGCCTAAGTGTTATAATGTTATGTTTGTTCTAGGTGGTAGAACTGATCTCCAGTGCAATCGGAGATGTGGTGCAAGGAATCTATCACGAGAGCTCCACTTCTGCAGAGGTACGACGTTCAGCCCACTGCACTTACCACATATAGCCACCAGTGGCATTCTATGGGAAACATTATTGACAAAATTGACAAAAAAAATAAATAAATAAAGTTTCTTGAGCACCAAATCAGCATACTACAATTTCTGAAGGATCATGTGGCACTGAAGACTGGAGCAAACGCTCCTAAAAATTCAGCTTTGCCATCACATGAATAAATTATATTTTAAAATATATAAAAGTTGTAGTAATATTTCACAATATTTTACTGTATTTTTATTCAAACAAATGCACCCTTGGAGAGCATTAGAGACTTCCTTCAAATACATTACAGAACAGTAAATAGTCTGTTTATGAAACATTGTCTTTTATTATATTCCCTTTGTCACCTGATTTATAAAACCAACTGCTCAATGTCATGCAAATTACTGTAAAGCACAACCTCACTAGTTTATTGCTTTAATAAACACGTGCCATCTATGAGACGTAATATGTGTCATTGCTAAGATTAAGCTTTATTTTTCTCATAAATTAATTAAAATTGAGTACCAGAGGAATCCTTTTAGTGTTTAATCTTTCATATTCAAAGCTTTCAAAACAGAGCTAAGACTGGACAAGCAAAACATCTCCAAACAAGCGAAACACAGACTGACTTAAAACATTTGCAAACCGCTCAGAGTAAATAATGAATGACAAAGTTTCCTGTGTGAGGCGAGGAGGAGGAAAAGTGATGGAGAAGGCCACGTTTATGTGAGAGAAACTCAACAACGGAGAGCGAGAGAGAGAGAGATTCAAGTTTCTTTTACCCTTTTTAGAGGAGACGTTTCCGAGCAGATGTTTGCATCACCTTCCCTCCTTCAGTTTCACCAACCCCCTACCGCCATACCACCTTTTTGTTTCTTTTTTATCCTCTTGTTTGGTTTGAAGTGGCATCCTTGAATTTTCTAGAAACATTCTGCTTGCTTAATTTGAACAGTCTAAATTTTTTCTATAAATTTTCTGTGCTTTTGAAGTCTTTTTATGATCTATTTAAGCTCTCCAAATAATCTTGATAAACAACACCATTCAAAAAATTAATGTTTTTGAGTGTAGTCACTTATGCTCACAAGATAACATTTATTTGATAAAAATACAACAAAAACAGTAATATTGTGAAATGTTGCCATTTTTTATATATTTTTTGTTTTTAATTTATTTGATGGAAAATAACAATTTTCATTACTCAGGAGACTTTTTTTATTATTATCAATGTTGAAAACAGTTTAGTTTACTGCTTAGTATATTTGTGGAAACAAAATACTTTATTTGGAATATAAATCTTTTGTAAATATCTTGCATCTTTGTCTATTAAGTAATTATTTCTTTTAAAAAAACTTAATGACCCAGGCTTTTGAAGAATAGTGTACATCTCAGTATTTATAATACATTTAATGCTTATTTAATTGAGTTTTTCTGTATTCTGAAGGAGGGCAGTCTAACAGTTGCATCCTGGGAAGACCAGACATTCCTGTCCCATGGTGCTTTGCTTGCCAAGAGTTGTCAGGCAGCGATGAAGCTGGCCAGACATGGTAACGAGTCTCAGAATTTGGCTTTTCAATACGGAAAACACCTCGCTCTGGGACACAAGGTGTGTACGCACAGTCACACAAGTGCATTGTGGGCACAAGCTGTTTGTCTGTATGCTGTCTTATCAAGTTACATTCTCCTATTTGCACTTTGTGTAGAAAGCTCATTTCAAAAAATGTGTGTGATATATGTGTGTTTTGTAGTTGAACTCTGATCTACATACGTTCGTGAAGAGCGGGTCAGAACCGGCTGTGTTTAGTTTGGACTCGGCTCCTGTAGTCTTCCACAGACAGATCGTTGGACCTGAGAGATGGCGGCACCAGCTAAAACAGGTACCAGACAACCAAATCAGTACACTTGCTGCTGTGTGAGCTGTAAAATAATCTGGTGAATCTCACATACTGAATTTCACTACAAAATGTAAAAAAAAAAAAACTTAAAATGATGCTGAAAATACAGCTTTGCCATCACAAGAATACATTACATTATAATAAATATTTAAAAAAGAATAGAATATATTCAGTAGAAAACAGTTATTTTAAATTTTAGCAGTATTTCACAAAATTAATACAGTAATCAAATAAATACAGCCTTGGTAAACATAAGATGCTTCTTTCAAGAACATAACAAAACTTTACCAACCCAAACTTTTGAACTGTAGTGTGTAGTACCATGGTGCATAAATAGTTTCCAATTTTAATATATTTTTTCGCATTGAAAAGTCATAAATATGAGCTAGGTGATGTCTCAAGGCAGCTAGCAGACAGTTTAGCCAGTTTTACTGTATTATGTTTGATATTCTAACTGAGCAGACAGTATTTATCATTAATTGAAGTGATTCAATAAGATTTTAGCTTCTAGACTGGTAGCAAAACACCATAACGGTTCAGATTTCATTGTGTCAGCATGACGTTCTCTGGATTCACATTTTTCTCTCTTCATTTCAGGTTCAAAATATGGCTAGACAGATTGATTACACAAAGGTAAGCCACTCCTGTTTTTTGATTAAGGGCGAGGGAAAACAAAGTAACGAGTGCCTCATTTTGGTGTCTACTTATTCAGACAACTTGTGTTTCACTGTCAAACTGACTAAATCAATTGATTATTTTCATTTAGCCAATGAAAAAGTGGGATTGTCTATTGAATTCAAGAGAAATCAATCCTCCTGGTCAAACCACTAATCAATGATTTCAGCCACAATCCTTCTGATGAAACATTCATACATTTATGACACAAATCGATTCCCCAGGAGTCATGAAATCATTCCCAGGGTCCCGGTGTGTATGTGATGTTTACAAACAAACAGAAATAGAAGTGAATTAATGTATGATTAATAAAAATAGAAATACATTTGAAGTTATTTAAATATTATTTAAATATATTTTTTTTATAAGTTAATATGACAAAAAAACAGTCTCCAGGAAAATAACTTAATAAACATACTAAATAATATCATGATGAACGTCTAAAAAAGCAAACAAGTAAACAAAAAAAGGGTTAGGGAATAGAAAATATCATTAGCTTAGTATCAGTGTTATAAATCTTGATTCAGTTTTTATGTTTATATTTTCTGTTTTCATTTTAATTTTAGTTAAAGTTTTTTTTAATTTGTATTTTTTTTTTTTAAATACGTCCATATATATATATATATATATATATATATATATATATATATATATATATATATATATATATTTTTTTTTTTTTTTTTTTTTTTAGTTTTTAATGATTTTAATACATCAAGGTAAACTAAATTAAAATTTGAAATATTGCCTTAACAATAAGCTGAAATGGAAAAAAAAAGTTTTTTATATTTGATTTTATTTCAGTTGACTTTAAGTACTTTTTAAGAAAAGTCTTAAGTAGTTTTATTTTAAGTAGTTTTTTAATGGTTTTAATTTTAGTTTCAGTTTTAGTTAACTATAACAACTCTGCTCAGTATAAAACCAGTAGAAGTAAATTAAAGGCTGTACCAGCATATAAAAAAACTAAATTTATGTGCGTAAGTTAATGTAATCAAGTGTGAATCTGAGGCATACTAAATAAAAATGTAAGAATCGGTCACTGAAAAACCCACATTGATCGACCAGTGCTGTGAATATTGGTGGTTACAGCCCTGAGTGAGCCAATAGGAGGTGTTTGTTCTCTGTAACTGATAGCAAGTTCAGAAATTTGATTTCCAAAGTCAGAAGGAGAAGAAAGACAGAAAGAAAGAAGGGGAGACAGAGGCGGTGGGGAGGGGGCAGGAAGAGGAGGAGGGTACAAGCAGCTCGGGTCGCCGTAGAAACAGGATATTAGGGGATAGAGTGGCAGGTTTATTTGTAGAGGAGACAGAGAGACGGTTTGACAGCAACATCACACAAGATTCTCCTTCAACAGGGCACAGACAGACACATCACCCCCCCACACACACACACATCACATATCTCTGTTATCAGCACATAAATGCGACATTAATCTCTCCAGTATTCGCTGTCTGGTTTGTTTTTTGGTGTAAATGTGTCTCGGGGGGGTCATGAGGTCATACCTCTGTCTGAGTCAACTTGAACATATTCTGTAAAGCTGTTTAGCATATTGAAGTCAAAGAAAACTGCGGCTATACAAACAAGAGAAATCAGTTGATGTCATCATCTACCTTTCCCACATCCACGTTTCTCTCCGTCTCCCTGTTTTTGGCTTTCCCTCACGCACAAGCAGGTCTCTTCTGCTGTTTTTAACTCGAGGCCCCCAAGGGCTTCTTAGCGCAACACATCCCAGAATTCATTTGGCAAAATGGCCTCCAGCAAAACATGTTTGTATGTGACAGTGGAGGACTACAAGACCATTTGAGTGAGGAAGAGTGTGGAATATTCTGGGTTTTCATTTAATAATAATTATATGTTTACAAATATATTATGTATATATTTTTTTATTGTGATATTTTGGTATGTTACTTATGACATATTGATCATATATTTTTTTAATAATATATCGATAATATACACTGCTGTTCAAAAGTTTATGGCCCATAAGATTTTAATACTTTTATTCAATAAGTACACAAAAAAACAATAAAAACACACAATAAAAAAAAAAAAAATGAAAAAAAAATGCTGTTCTTTTAACTTTCTATTCATGATAAAATCTTTAAGAAAATCATCACAATTTACACAAAAACATTAAGCAGAATTAAAAACATCAAAATATCTTACTGACCCCAAACTTTTGTATATTAGTGTATTCTTTTAAATAATAGATTATATTAGTTAAAATTAGTTTATGTAAAAGGTATCATGAACTAACACTGAACAACATTTTTACTAATTTTAACAAATTTTATTTTATATATTTTGAAATATTAAAAATGTATTTATGTATGTAGAAATTAAGATTTAACCAAGATGCGGTAGGATTTATTGTTAGTTCATGATGCCAAACACATTATTACTCATTGATACACGTTATTACACGTTATTATAATGTTACCATCATTTGTTTCACAAGCAAACCCTGTTAATCTGTAGAAATTGCCTGTTTCAAATGGTTTCTTTGCCTCTAAATTTGGTTAAAAGAATATTACATTTCCTACATCAGTTTCATCAGTTTGATGGAGTTATATTAAAATTTTTCCTCATTCTTGCATGTTCTCCAGCTCCGGGGCCTGATAAAGACGGAAAGAGGCGTGAGCCAGGCACTTGACCTGTGCAGTTACCACGGCAACAAGGCCTTAGAGGCCATGAAGTGCTTCCCACCCTCAGAAGCTCGGTCTGCACTGGAAAACATGGCGTGCGCAGTTACCAAGTTCTGAAGATGGTTTCAATCTGGATGTATATATATATATATATATATATGAATCCAATTTCGTTTGATGCAGCTGATTAATGCTTGAGCCTGCCTGGAGGTTGATCATGATTTTTTTGGGGTGCTGTTTCTAAGAGGACTTACTTTGGAGTGTTTGCGGTTCCCACCTGCTCTACAGATGATGATTTTTATGTGGAACTGATGAGTGTCGCACACATTCAAGTTTACCGGAATCATACACACTCTATGCATTTAGCCAACAAATCAACTTTATCTTTTAAAATAAAATGAGATGTCTTTTTGAAAATAATCAGTGTCTCTCTTTATTCTAAAATGTCCACGATTCCCTGAAGTATTTAACAGAAGTCAGTATTTCTATACACCACTTAAAAGAAGACAAACAAACATTATTGATATCACTGTAAGTTGATTCGTGACCATAGAGAAACGTATTGGTATTATGGGGGTGGCATTAACCAAAATGTTTGTCCGAAAACCAATGACAATTTGTGAGTGTGTTTGTGTGTGTGTGTGTGTTGTGGGTGCCCGGGGTGCTCCAGCAGCAGTGTTGGCAGTAATAATTAATGAGGTGAGTGTGTGACCTGAGTGAATGGGCAGGAAATGCTGCAGTATTGATCAGCTCAGCGAGAGGACTGGCGCCAGCCTGGGCAGCCTGCGGTTTCCCGGGTGACTACAGGGGGACGACTAGGGTGTAAAGTGGGGCGTAGGCGAGTGACGGTCACCGCCGACAGCTGCCGGTCCACACACACACACACACACACACACACACACACACATTTGAATTGCTTGAAGGACAGAAAGGGAAGAACATGCATGAAGGAACATCAGTAGCTTAGAGTTCCTCTCATGTCTCTCTCTGGCCTTGTATATGTAGGCAGGATATTACACTAAGTTTGCTTGGTAGAAACGGGACAGCCCTCTGGTCATTCATGAAAAATTTATTTTGGCCTCAAGCAGACCTGAGAAAACTCCCCATGAAAACCTAAGAAGACACCTGTCAGAGGCAAACTTTTTGTGCTGTCTTTGCCTGATCAGACTTTTGTTCAGACTTTATTATTAGTGTCACTGTGATCTGAATTCCTTATCACAGATCCAAGTATCAAACTAAGCACAGAAGAACAGTATGAAAGGTCATGATCTTTTGTTTTAAGGAGATTGTGGGTTTGGGGTCTCTACTTCTTGAGATTGTTCGAATTACAATTGAATTAGTCGTGTGAAAGCTTACTTCATTTAATCAGTCATAGCTAATGCTTCACAGACTGAAAGAAATCAATGTATTTTTGAATTTTCTGGCAATTTTCCTTAGTTGATCATTGCCGGCTTAGTTTGTTACCTGTCTTTCAGTGACCTGGCCTGAAAGACAAGCCCAAAATAAGCAACCCAGTCTGAAAAACTAAGCCCAAAACAGACAACCCATTTTTTTTTTTTTTTTTAAGTTATTAGTGTATTATTTAAGAAAAGTCTTATTTTTGTTACATCAAAAGCAGCTTGTAATGGCATAAAGACGCTGCAATCAAATTACTTTAAATATCAAAATAGACTGCTAAAAGAAGTTCCAGTCAGTATGTGGGAACAGACAGAGAAACATTGTCACACACAAAATAATGATTAAGTCGTCATATGTTTTGTTCTATGAGAGGCAACCACTAATATGCCCAAATAAGTAATTGTATTATAGAAATATGCCCAAAAACGCAACCCATGTCTGCTCAAATCTAAAAGCAACTTCTGGGAAAAAACGAGCCCAAAGTTACTTAAGCAGACTTGGCAACACTGCTGTCCTTGTTTTGTTGAACTGGTAGACACTCCTCAGGTGTTTTTTTATTTTTTTTTAAGCTGAGATGGAATTTGTACTCCACTAGCACGGCTGCTAGATCTGCATAAAAAACAGCCTAAAACTAGTGCAATATCAAAACACAAAATATGCCACTATGTCATGTCATGGCAACGGGAACTAGGGCTGCTGAGGGTGCTTCAGCACCCCCCGCCACAGGGCCGGGTCTGAGACTTTCCTTGTGTCCCTCAATCATCCCCAAGATACTTATTTTTTTGTGATAGTTTTGTGATGAATTATTTATTAAACTGACCAGAAATACATAGCCTGGTGCGATTGTATTTTTCTTTTTCGTCCCTACATCTCCCCCTCACACTGACAGAATTTCATGTGAAATGTTCACGCAGTGATAGTACCATAATTTTACATTCCAATTTTTAAAAACCATTCACATCCTCCTCCTTTTCATCATCCTGTATTATTGCATGCCATATTACTGCCAGGCTACAGCAAGGTTACAGCAACACTTTTCCTGCTCAGTCAAAATTTCAAAGAATGCAATATAAATTACAGTAATGTACTGTAATGTATAAATGTGGTGTTGTACTGTAGGTTTTTACAGTAATGTGCTGCAAAATCTACAGCGATTTCTAACAGTGTAACAATCCGATCCCCTGATGGTTGTGCAGGTAGAGCAAGCGAGAGAGTGTGTGTATGATAGCAGCTCCACTTCAGCAAAGCTCAAAACTATTACAACACTCATTTATTCCATACAGACAGGCGACTCTCTGCCTCCTTTATGTGTTTGGGTCTGTGTGAGTTATTTCGGGACTGGAGGAGGCTGTGAGATCAGTCAGATTTGGTCTCCTGCATTGAAACTACATTTTTTATGACCGTGCTTTTTACAATAAAATTAATAGGAAGCGCTCTTGTTTTGCATGTGACACATATTGTAATATGCACTAGGCCTATGCATATAATGCTCTAATATGAATCCTACAGTTAACTGGACAGGAGTTGACTGTTGTCTGTCAGTTTGATTTTCTTTTCCTTCTGTGGTTATCCAACAGTTTATATTAAAACAATTATTATGATAGATGAGTTTTAGCTTGGAGGATACATGACAATGGATTGAAAGTAGCCTACTTTGTGCGTTTAAAATGTCTTTAGTAGTTTTTTTTTTTTGGCACAAATGTACTAAAATATCCTCTGTCGATCTGACAGATGCAATACTTTCTTTCATGAGATAAAAAATGAGATGAGCGTATGTTGAAATGAGTCTTTAACGAGCAGCGCGAGACTCCCCGCTCACTGAGCGCGCGAGCGTCATCGCATGAGCGCGTGAAAGATCAACCAGCCCACATTACCTGAATAATGACCGGTGCCTCATCACACCCACATCTCAGAGAGCCACGGCTCCGTGACTTAATGCAGACATCACTAATGCAGACATTACTAATGCGCGTTACGGGACATTGGCCACATCGTGTGCAGCTGATGAGTGTCTGAGAACATAGTCGAGAGAGAGAGTGAGAGGGCAGCAGTGGACTTATTTCACCCGTTTGCTTTAGTGTAAGATGCTGCGTATGTTGTGTTGTAGTTTGGGTTTGTAACAATGTAGCCTACGTCACCCATAAATAGATCATCACATATTAATATACTGTATAACGTTGAATTAGACATCTTGATGTGTATATAGATATGATTTAGTTGCATTTTTCAATTTGAAAGTAGGCTACTTTATTGGCGTGATTGTTTTGCTTCCAACAATAAAATAAACAAACAAACAATAAATATACGTTGTTAATAAAAAAAAGTGCGTTAATAAAAAATAATGACAATATATTACTGAATAAAAGTATCTTAAATATTTATTTGACAGCAAAACGTGTCACAATACATCGACGCAACTTTGCACTGCAGTACTCTTCATATCCACCAGACGGCAGTTCAGTGGTAAACTGGCAGTAAACATAAAAGCGCTGACAAAGGGGCAGTTATAGTTTAATTAACTAATATTGTTATGTTGTTGGATAGTTGGGAATATGCTTGTTAGCCTATTTATGTGCTGATAATGTTCTAATAAATTTTAATAATGGCTTTTCAAGATAACATGATGGTAGCAAGATTACAGACAGCAATTTGGACCTACGTAAATTAAAAGTGAGCACACGTATTTACTCAAACAACCCTCAGTTTTCCTTGAAAAGTTCTAACCTTAGTCCAAATTACTTTTTTAGCTGGTGGGAAACTATATAGAACCATGCATTTAAATAATGCTTTGGTGATTAGTATGAAAAAAATTATAGCTACTGATTTATCATTTTTTCTTTTTTTGTTTGTTTGTTTGTTTGTTTCAATTTGATAATGAGAATCATAGGCCTACATTTTAGACCTAAATGTTACAGATGAGATTACATTTTCTTAAGACAACATTTGGTTTCATGAAGAGAGAGAGAGAGAGAGAGAGAGAGAGAGAGAGAGAGAGAGAGAGAGAGAGAGAGAGAAAGAAAAGGGCCAAATAGCCAAATTATTAAATGCAAAACCTTCTGTGAGAACAAAGTACATCCAAACAATTCGTGGTAGCCTATCGTTTGGTTTTCTTGGTGTTGCTTACATTTCCAATGTCATTACTCAGAATTTGCTAAACGTCATTTATTTAACTGTACCACCTTCAAATCAATAACGTTTTAGAATAAAAAAAAACAGAATGCACTATAAAACGTCTAAAAAATAAAAACAATATTTTCCTAATATATTTAAAATCTCATATTTATTAATTATTATTTGTAAAGTATTTTTTTTTAAATATAAAGCATGGTTATTACAAGTTTTCTAAAACAAATTCAACTCTATAACGTTACTGTGATATAGGTTTGTATGGTCAAAGGCGTTAATGACGCGGGTGATTTTACACTCGTGGAACTCATGCGCGCGGCTCGAGGGGCCTCTCAAAATGTCACGAGAAGTCCCACGCGGCCACAGAGCGCACTCCGCGTGTTTCACTGCCACGGCGCAGCAGCTCAGGGATTCACGTGGGGTGGGCTGGCAAAAACCCACAGCAAACCCACAGCTGTGCGGAAATGACACAGTACCGTCACGTCACGCGAGAGGGCACTGACTAGAGAAAAAAAAAAGCAGCGGAGAGAAACACGGACAACAGTTACCCGTGGACAAATCCACTGGATTTAAAGCACGAGCATGACTAATGCCTCCTAACCTACTGCACACGGCTGCCCGGAGTCGAAAAGGTGAGTTTGATTTCCGCCGCGCAGGTAGTTTATGCGCGCCGTGGTGCGGGAGACGGAGCGAAAACTCATCGGTGGATGTTTTTCTTGCCGCGTCACGCAAGAGGGAGAGTTGCGCACGGGGGACGGAGGGAGGGGAAACACGGGAGAGAAGCGCAGCACTCCGTATTACAACTAAAACACAAAGAGTACGTAATTTTCTTAAGACATAGGCTATGCAGGCCACAGAAGGAACGTCAACACCGATCCTTTACCGATCCGTGGGCCTCCCACTTAAAGAACCATGAAGTTTACACTGTAAAAATGAGTAAGTAGAGCCAATCAACTCCGCTCCGGTAGCTCTAACCAGACCAAAACCGGTGCTCTGGCGAGACTAAACGGTGCAAGACATGAAAAACAAATAGGAAAACATTCTCACAGAACTTCACCCTGGAGAACAGTCACTCTGAGAATAAAGTTTTACACGCACCACAGTTTTCACACGCTTGCCATGACGTTTGTGTCCAGTCGTTTGTGATACTGTCTTCACTGTCTTTAAGAAGGACAAATGCTTCCTTTTTAAAACAAATAATGATTTTAGCAATATGACAGTCAGTCAATCCCCGAACAGCTGCTATAACCGACAAGTGTATTAAGAGAGGAGTATATGTGTCATATTAGATGTGTGACTATCAGATAATATCAGTCTTGTGTGTCTCTTCCCAGGACATGAGCTCTTCTGTGTGCATGGTTAATGCAGACGGACAAGTGCCTGATAAAAGTATGTAATTAACGATTCACACTAAAATCATTCTCACAACTTTCGTTAAACATCACAATATTTCTGTCTAGTAACATGCATCACATTGAAACAAACAGTCCAAATCAACTTATCCAGTGAAATGAACTGACTCGCCTTAGCATCAGATGGAGATGTTGTATTTAAAGTATATACCTGCTATAAGGATCACTGGTTTTTGAATCACATGAAACAGAAATCAGCACTAAATACGGGTATAAATAACAGTTAGGAGTGACAGAACCTCAGATGTTGTCAAAAAGGCATGACATTGCATTTGTGGTGTAAATGCCTAACTGTAAAATCAACCACTGCCCTAAAACAAGGCTTGTAATTTGCAGCTGGTTATATTAAACTTTGAAGAAACCAAAATTTTTTTTATGACTTTTATTAAATAAACCATTCTTATTTTTTGTGGAATGTTGCCTTGTTTATTCTAAATAATTTATCCGTGCACATAATTTTATGAATAGTGTGCCCACATAATCTATACATTGAAAATATCAACTTCTTCCCTTGCCATGATATCTTTTTTCTAATGATTTGTGCTCCAGCGCACTTTCCAGCAACCTGTGACTTCACATCAATCTACAGCTATTAACGAGTGACAATGCGCCAATCAATTCTCTGTGGACAAAATCAAGTACAGCCCTGTATATATATTTTTGCGTTCAAGAAGCCGTTTCACTCGATAGAAAGATAAAGCGATCACAATTTCCATTTCATGTTGACAATAGTGAAAAAGCATTGGTTTACATTCACACCTCAAGAAACATTTTTTTTTTTTTTTTTTGCCTGATATCAATATGCAGTAGCAAAGGTTATGTGAAACACTTTCTATTGTCCAGTTTATAGAGGTACTTCACTAAAATAACTTGAATTCTTGTCAAATCACATCACATTTGTAAATAACAGAAAGATAAAATAACAAAAAGAGAGAAAAATGCAAATGGTCACAGAGGATGCATGTTACTACCAGTTGTAAATGTCTTGGCTGATCATTTCAGATCAACTGAGACAGATGCCAGATAAAAAAAAAAATTAGGCCAGAGTCTTCCATCTCCTCATTAAAGTTATACAGATTTGTGAGATGATGTCTTTCGGTGTTTCTCAGCATTCTTGAATAGTTTTGAACGCTTGGCTTTTCTCCAGAAGTTAAAGTCGAGAAAGATGCAGAGGATGTTATTGAAAACACAGAGGGGAAGATGGAGAGCTTCTTTAAGCGCATTACAAAACGATCAGCAACACACGCAGTCCCTGAGGTGGAAGGGCCTACTAGCAGGAAGAGGGTCAAGGTGACAACACAGGTAAGATGAAGTGCCTATAATGGAAAGGAACGTTTGTTTCAATCAAAACTTTATTTTTCTACTGGTTAAACATTGCATCTGGGACATAATTTGCTAAAGGGCAGGCTATGTCTGGTCTGATTTTTCTTCTGGTACGAACTATTAACAGCAACATCTCACACTTACTTTCCAGGCAGGAGAACATCTCCTTGACAGCAGTTCAGATAATGGAAGCAGGTCATGTTCTCACAGTCACAGATTATCTCCACAGGAACAGATTCCCATCTCTTCATACAGGAAACCACTCTACAGCATCACACATCGCATTTCTGAGCGTAAAGCTGCATCCAATCTGGACCAGCACGGAGCCCACAATGGAGTCAGAGCAAGCAATAATGGTGTTCACTTACAAAAAGTGGGCAGCTCTAGAAAGCATCACATGTTTAAGGCCTCCACTAATGTGGGGGTCACAGGGTCTTCTGCTGCCTTGGATTCTCACCTCTACCCACTCATCGAGAAGATGTTCTTCCTCCTCAACACACTGAATTCCAGCATGACCCAGCTGCACAGTAAGGTGGATTTGCTCTCGCTTGAAGTGACACGTATCAAAAAGCAGATGAAACCCTCTGAGATGATCATGGAATTTCAACCTCCTCCTGAATACCAGCTGACCAGTGAAGAACTCACCCAGTTGATGGAGCAAACATCCACTGCGGGAGATCTTGGCTGCAGACTCCTCGTTCAACTGTTCCCAGAACTCTTCACAACAAAAGAATGCACGCATGGCTGCAGCTCATGCAGCCTTACAACCAAACGGACATTAGATTCATTGCATCTTCAGCTAATACGTAACTATGTGGAAGTCTGCTACCCATTGGTGAAAAATGAAAATGTCTGGCAGACGGAGTGCTTGCTGCAGATCAATGATTTCTTGAATCGTTTCTGGGCTCAGAAGGACATGGAGAGTGGTCATATGTGTGACAAACAGGCTCCAGTGCATGTCGGGTTTGACATGGATCCCAATCGTGCTTGTCATTTCATCAGTGAAGATGCCCAGGATGAGAGTCTTTCCCTCAACTCTGGAGAGAACAATGATGTTCATCTCAATGTCAGTTCAGATGTAGCGTTTGACCAACATGAGGCAGACTCTGAAGACTTAACTTCGCCAGAGGAGCTTGTTGTGTTTTTGTTGAACAGACTCTTTCCGGAGGTGTTTGAGGAGGGCAAGTTGCCGGAGGGCCACAACAGCATTGGACAGTTGATCAGTGACTCAGACAGACTAGAAATTATACAAAAATACATGGAGGCCAATTTCCCTGATATCCCAGAAGAAACCTGGCTGCAATTGTGTGTACAACAAATGGAGGAAGCACTGGAGAATGCTTCAATCAATGGCAGCAGTCGTGACAACCGAGAGAGATATGACACCACTCGTCTGCCTGATAACATCTCCATTGTAAAGATCAGTGATCTGTGTGATTACGAGAAACCAAATCGCAGGTCTAAGAAATCGTTGCTGGAGCCTGTGGATTTTGACACACTAGAGATTCCTCCTCCAGACTTTGAAGTTCCTCGGGAGTATCTACTTACTAAGGAACAGCTAAAGAATAACTATGAAAGCAGTTTATCAATTGGGAACTTTGCATCTCGACTCCTGGTTCTCATGTTCCCTGAGCTCTTTACTTACGAGAATGCACGAAAATACTTCAACTGCAGTGGCTCTCTAGGAAAGAAACAGCTGGATCCCCTACGAATCAGTCTCATCCGGCATTACGTCCAGCTGCTTTACCCACAAGCTAAGAACGACCGTGTGTGGACCCTTGAGTTTGTCGGCAAACTTGATGAGCGCTGTAGGCGACGAGATACCGACCAACGACGTTCATACCAGCAACAACGGAAGGCCTGTTCACCTGACCAAGAGCCTGACCCAAAAGACTCGCTGCTAACTGCTGGGCAAATCAATGTTCTCAGTTCAGACCATCTGAAAGAGGACTTTGAAGTCCTGTCTTCACCCCTGGAGAAAAGCAGCAAGGACTTCTGCAAAATTCCTCTCGAGGACCTTTCAGTGTCCACCCCAGACTTTCCAGTGCCTTCTGAGTACCTGCTCACGGATGCTGAAGTGAGGGAAATTGTGCAACAGAGTCTGTCTGTGGGAAATTTTGCTGCTCGCCTTCTCGTCCGTCTCTTCCCAGAACTTTTCACACAGGAAAATTTACGGCTGCAATACAACCACTCTGGGGCCTGCAACAAGAAACAGCTGGACCCTGTACGTCTCCGACTTATCCGTCATTACGTGGAGGCTGTCTATCCAGTTGACAAAATGGAGGAAGTGTGGCACTACGAATGCGTGCCAAGCATCGACGAGCGCTGCAGGCGACCCAATCGCAAGAAATGTGACATTCTAAAGAAGGCAAAGAGATCAAACAACACTGTGACTTATTCTTAGACAATGTTCCTGCAAAGCGCAGATCTGTTTTCCTATATTTTACACAACATACCTGTTATTTGCACAAGTCCATAAGCTGAAGCATATTGAAACTTGTTCTTGTTTAAGGTCTAGTTCGGCTGGTCGAGTTCACATCCATGGCCTTAAACAGGATGGTTTCGTAGGTGACAAAGTTGGTGATTGAAACCACTATCACATGACAGTGAAATATTATTACTATTTATATGCCAAAATATTATTGATGTTATTCTAATGTCTAATTAATAGATAAGCTAAAGTTAGCCTTAATCAATTTAAATGTAAACATTTAGTTTTTAAAAACAATAGGTCACTTTAGTTTCAGGTGAGGGCAGAGATGATATATAAATATATATTGTTTTAAGTTGTAGCAATGTTGCAACACTGTTTTTTTTTCTGATTATCAACATATTGAAGTATGTCCTGCCTTGCAGGAAGTAAATCTTATTCATATGTACTTAACTATAGCACCAGGTTATATGTTATATATTTTCTAATAAAAATTCACTTCCTAGCCAAGATGTGTTTCATGTTCCTTTTTATTTTACTTAAGATACACAAGTGAGGGACAATAGGAGCCTTTTACAGTCAGAGAAATTCATAAAAATACCTACGGGAAGATTTTATCTTTGATGTTTTTCAAGAATAAATTTGTGTTCTTTGAATAATCCACCACTGACCATTATAATGAAGAAAAAAGAAAGAAATACAGTTTGGAAACTGTATTTGTTTGGGTTTTAACACATTTTTTTAAATTTATTTTTTTCGGCATAAATGCTCTGCAAAAACCTTTTAATATTTCCCTTTTTTGTCTGGTAATCTTAGTGCAGTCGTATACAAAGGCACTCTGTACCCTTTCAGAAAACTGCTCACTGAAAATCTACCAATGTCATAAAGAGAATGGTGAAAACTAAATAAGGTATCAGAAACAAGGGATCAGAAAGCAACCGATATCCCAAACACTGATTCATCCCACAATGTTAATTTGTGAATCTAGTAAATATTAGAAAAAAATAAAAAATGCATATAACCAAAACCACTCCTAAATAATAGGATGCGTTTGTGTTCCATTTGTGAACTGTAAAGTTAAAAAAACATGTTTAAGTAGTATAAAACAGTTAACTACTGTTAAGTGAACAGATGTGAGAAAGACCTTCAGTTTTTGTTGGACACAGAAAACATCTCATTAAATCCTCAATCTGCAGTTTCAGAATCAAATGGTTGGAGAGTGGAATAAGAAATACCAGTTTTGTCCTATTTTCTGATCTTTCACCTCTCAAACACATCACAGAATTAGTCTTTACTGCTTGTACACATCCTTTCTGGGAAGTTGTAGGTGTTTCCAGGTTCTTAGAACGACTCTCTGCTTTTCTGCGTCTTTAGTCTCTCCGACCACCTTTTTTAAGATCACTCTCTTCAGCAAGACTGTGTCCATTTCCTTGTCCTCATTTAGAATCAGATCCAGCGTATCACCTACTTTAACCTGTAGGAGGCAAAATGTAATGTTAAATTAAGGTGCTTATACTAATCAGTACTCAGATTAATTCAGCAATGGGAAGACTACCACATGCAGAGTAGTTTTTTTTTTTATTAAATCCATAATTTGTTCAGCTAGTCTTAGATATTTTTGTGGAAAGTTCTTTCTGATTATTTCACTAGAGGGTGCTGACTCACCATTTTGCTCTTCTTGGTGAGTTTCTGACCATTCAGTCTCAATTTGAGGTTATAGAAAGCATCCTCCACACCACTGTAAATGAGATACACGTGTTAGTCACTGCCAATGGCCAAAACATCACAAACTAAATGTACAGCCTGAGATAAAGGAGAGCAATATGAGCAAAGATTAAATACGAACGTCATCAGTCCATTCTCTGATTGGGTTCTGAGGTAAAAACTAGGAGTTACATCTGCAATTTGAACTGAAAACACTAGTTTGTAACTCACCAGTGTGGCAGAATTAATCTCTGAACATGATGGAGAGTTTCTCTGACTTACTTTCGTGCAGTGTCCAATCCGGTCTTCAAAACCAGATCGAAACGTAGAGACTGGACAGTTTTCTCGTGGTCTTTATAGTCTTTTGGCAGGCCTGGGTCATCTGGAAGCTCATCCTCATAATCACTAGCCTCTGCATCTTCCTGTTCCTCCTCCTCCTCCTCCTGCTGCTGCACTGCTTTTTGCTTCCCTTTCTTTCTCGTGCTCTTGAGCCGGGTCTGATGGAGAGACCAGCTCTGCCGAGTGTCCCATGATTTCGGCCACATAGCTGTCCGGTGTGTCTGGGGTGTGTCTGAACCCCACAACTGACGCGCGTGTAATGTTCGCGGGCACCACATGCTGAGACCAGAGGCATGGCACGGTGTGAGCAGCTGCAGGGAGTTAAGTCTGCCTAGCTGCCGCAGGGCCAGCGCCTGCACTGACAGACTCTGCATACTGTAACACTGAACACAGACACAAGAGAAACGAGGCACACTTTACATTCTTCAAAGAGCCTAGATTCAGCTCTAAATGCTCTGGAAATCTTCTAAACCAACAGTGTGTGTCCTTTTCCAAATAACTGATTTGGGGAGGGAAATGTCAATGATATTTAAGTACAGACATAAGGAAAAGCATGATATAATTTGTGAAAATCTTACTGATTCTCATGACGATAATATCAACAGAATTTGCATAGCCAGCAACTCATAATACGTTTGTACAACAAACCACTCCTCACGATAAAACTTCAGGATGATTCACTATCAGCAAATGCAAAAACAACACTTGTTTGTTGAACAACGACTTAAAAAGATAATTTTACCTAACTGAGGTGAGAGATCTCCCCTTGAATCTCGAGCTGACCAACGTACACAGTAAAAACAAACTAGCAGTCGCTGCTGCTGTAGCTGTAGTGCAATTTTACAGCGCCCCCTAGAGTCGGGATGAATTATTATACACAATGCAGAATTCTGTTTCTGCGTTATAATATATATTTAATTCGATTTTATCATTAGGGTTTTACAAATATCATAAAGTTGATTATATAAGCTAATAAACATTACAATTTTTTTCCTCCAGAATTTCTAGAATGCTTTGGGCACTATGTGTACTATCTGTGCAGTTCTAGTGGTGTTCTGCACTACATCTATAGAAGACTAAACGCCCGCCCAGTCAAACGCACTTGTTTCTCTGGATTGGTGGCTCGCGTTGGACGTCTGGGGGCCAGCGGCTTTAAAACATCATGTGAGCGCCTCCTCCTGTCGAAACTCTCACAGTGGGTCGGAATTAACACAAGAACAGAGATTCCTGCATCCATCTTCATCAACATGACATGCTGTATTTGCATTTCTGTCTTTTGTTTGTCTGCATTTTTAATGGAGGCGCAGGGTACGTATGGCCCTTACTTAAGGAATCATAACCAGCTCTATGGAGACCGGCAGATATCTCACTTCACTCCCAATATGCCTGTTCCTGGACACAGCAACTCCATCAACTTTGGAGGTAATAATTTTTTTATTATATATATAATATATATATATATATATATATATATATATATAGTGTTGTGTGTATATATATATATATATATATATATATATATATATATAATATATATATGGTTATATTTACACTTTATATATATTATATATATAACTAATCATGTGAAATTAATATGTTAACACTGAGTATTAATAAAAAAAAAATTCAAGCCTTGACTGAAATGAATAGTTAAAATATGTTAACACTGAGTATTATTTAAAAAAAAAAAGAAAAAAAAAACTACTAGAGTGAAATGGTGAAAAGCAGAAGTTCTTTTTGTTTGTTTTTTTAAATGGCATTAGTGCTATTCAGGAACAAAAACTAACCTAGCCTACTATATACTGTAAAATTATGTAATCTACACACAGCTGTACTTTCTATTTTACAGTAGGCCTATTATTAGCAGTTTTTTTTTTTTTTTTTTTTTTGTCTTTCTCAACAAGTGCTTAATGATGGATCAGAGACCTTTAGACTTCTAAAACCTTGGGAGCAGTGGTTCTAGTAGCTACTACATTACAGGAATAATTAAAGCATAAAAATCTTGTTTTCTATTGTTCATTAAAAATCTTATTTATGTTACTTGTTTAAATGACATTCACACAATGAAGGCTCTACATGATTTGTGAGCTTTAAAACATATCTTTCAAAACTGTATTACATTTAATCTTTTTCCTTAAATTTGTGTCATATCTTTTAACTGAAATCATTAATGTAGCAATGCTATATACCTCTGTCCCCTAAATGCTTTTTTTTTTAATGAAAAGTGGATCTAGGCTACATCATGTTTTTCCTTCAGGTTGACTTGTTAAATGTTGCAGTCATTCACAGAGAACCTCTGAACATGCAACTGACTTTGCCTCACTGCTTAAAAGAGGAGACCTTTAGTTCATGCTTTTGCTAACAACCAAAAAGTGTCAACTTAAACCCACATCAGTATCATATTGCTTTAAACCAATAGAGTAATGGCTTACTTTAATGCTTCTCTCCCTCCTTTTCTTGTTCTAAATCTCATTTTCATGCTCCCACCTCGTCTTTTTCCTTTGTTTTTTCCCCTTTTCATCTGTCTATGGATTCTTGGCATTTTTCCTCTCTTTCTATGTTTCTGTTTACCCTCTCTTTCTCTCTCTCTATAACCAAACAAAGCTCATGGCTTTAATCACAGGTTTTACAGCTATCATCATCGCAACCCTCATCAGCATCATCACCAGCGGCCACCCTGGAAAGGGCCTCCCTTTATCTACCACCGTCCTGCCTTACCTGTCCGGCCCATCGCCCCTGTCCATCCTGTCTGGTCAGTTGTGCCCACACCTCCCAGAATTCCGGTGGTGCTACCTGTCCCTACAGTGCCCATGCCACTCACCAAGGTAGCCACCCTACCCCCGCCACCTCCAACACAGACTACAACCACTACAACCACAGCAACCACAACAACCACAACAACCACAGCAATCACAACAACCACGACAACCACTCCAGAGCCGGTCAGTACCCCTCATGGCACACCTGCCCCTGCCGAACCTTCCACTGACCCAGGTAGACCAATCCCACCCCACTTGGAGCAGACGACCAGTCTGGTCCTCTTAAGTCCCTCTTAATAATCTTTCTCTCCTTTTTTTTCTCTCTCTCTTTTCAAGGAGAAATCATAAAAAACTGAACGGTCATTTATAGGGGTATAACAATATATTCCTGCCACAATTCGGTTTGAAACACAGTACTGATTTTACAGTATGATGCTCTCTATACTTGTAGTATCACAATCAGTTAAAATTGTACAGTTTTTAATTATTACTTATAAGACGTGTGATAAACAGTTAAAGGAATAGTTCAAGATTTGCTAAAAATTACTCATCCTCAAATCATCCAAGATGTAGATGAGTTTGTTTATTCAACAGAACATATTGGGAGAAATTTAGCATTACATTACTTGCTCACCAATGGATCCTCCGCAATGAATGGGTGCCGTCAGAATGCGAGTCTTCTATTGCATAATTTTTCATTATTATACACAATATTGTCACTATCCATCATACATGTTGCGTTTTTGTATTGTGATATATTGTGACACAATATATTGTTATACCTCTGGTCATTTAGCATTAAACAAGCAGGACAAATAGCATTACTGAGGCCATTTTTGCTAATGCCAAGCTTATTGTCTACAGAAATGCAATTATTTCTTTCTTTTTAGTCACAGTTCTGCACTGAGGAGCCTCTAATTTTTTTTTTTCATTTTATTCTCTTTCGTGGAGAGAGAACTTGTAATTTTTTGCGGCCGGAGACTCATAACAACATCAAACATAAAACTACACAAACATTCAAACAATAAAATGACACAAATATTACAACACTATAAAACTACTTCTAATATGACACAAATTTTCAATGAATTTTTTGTTATATGTCTTACAACTCCAGCACAGCTCTGCAAGAGCCGTCCTCTAGACCTGGTTTTTATCATTGACAGTTCTCGTAGCGTCCGTCCTGCAGAGTTCGAAAAGGTCAAAATCTTCCTCTCTGAAATGGTTGATTCTCTTGATATTGGATCCGATGCCACACGAGTCGCCCTGGTCAACTACGCCAGCACCGTCAACATTGAGTTCCTTCTGAAAAAGTTCTTTAGTAAGGCCGAGGTCAAGCAGGCTTTCTCCCGTATTGATCCACTCTCAGCAGGAACTATGACTGGCCTGGCTATCAAAACCGCCATGGAGCAGGTTTTTACAGAGAGCGCTGGGGCCCGGCCACTAAAAAAGAACATCGGTAAGGTGGCCATCATTGTGACCGATGGAAGGCCGCAAGATAAAGTTGAAGAGGTGGCAGCAGCAGCAAGGGCTTCTGGAATTGAAATATATGCTGTCGGAGTGGACAGAGCAGATATGCGGTCTCTCAAACAGATGGCCAGTCAGCCTCTGGATGACCATGTGTTCTATGTGGAGACATACGGAGTGATCGAGAAACTAACATCTAAGTTCAGGGAGTCACTCTGTGGTAAGAGAATAAAGATCCTATTTTGTTGGGGAAAACAGTTTATAATCAATTAGATCATTTTTTAATTTAATATAAAAAAAAAATCTCAAATGTAATTATTAAAAAATATATGTTATATTTCTATAAATACATTTAATTTAAAATTAAATGAATGCCTCACTGACTCATCGATAATGTTTAATATAATTCATATTTTAACACATATATTATTATTTTATATGATTAAATTTTTTTGGTTTTGGCTGATCATTGGTGAAATGATTTTTGCTCATTCCGCTGATTTTGCAGGTTTCGATGCTTGTGCGCTTGGGCACAACTGCCAACATATTTGTGTCAACAACAATGCCTCTTATTTCTGCAAGTGCAGAGAGGGATATGTTATCAACTCTGACAAGAAAACGTGCTCTAAGCAGACCAATGGTTTGTCATAAAAACATGCATCAAATCATTCAAAAAATTTGATGCATATCGTAAAGAATATTTTTTGATGCATTCTGAAGAAATGCATCCAGTAACTTTTGTGCACAGAAATGCTTTTTTGGCTCAAACTAAATGCCATATAAAATGCCATTGAAATCAGACATTTTATCTGAATTATAAATCATTTAAATAAGTATGTGTTTAATGAGATAACGTGTGCCCTGGAATGTTTATGTTTATGTGCTCTAATAGTTTGTTTTTAAAATTGTCATTATATATGCAGTGATAATATTTATGTCAATGATGTAGGCTATAAATTGAGGAGTGAAGGAAAGATTTGTAGCATTTTAAGTACACCGTAAAACATGTCTGTTTCTTTTACAGAAGAGGCAAGGGGAGATCTGACTGAGAATGCCTGCATGTGTGAAGCTCAGATCGCATTTCAGAGGAAGGTTCACAACACTATACAGTCTCTCACCAGCAGACATATCCTTTCAGATTAATACAGCATTTGTTTGTCAACTATCCTGATTGAATAACTCTCTCAGTCTGATAAACTTTCCATGTCCTGAGAGCAGCAGTCACATTGGACAGGGTTTATGAGTGGACAGGGTTTGTGAAGTCTTTTTGTAGTCATATTGGTTTCTCTCCAAAGCTGGTGTTCATCAGAAAATCAATCCTATAGCAATCCTGATGATCATGACGGGTGATGTTTTTCTTAACTGTTACTTACTGGATGACATCTCAAACAGAGTGCAGCAGTTTGATCTCCGTCATGCCTAGAGTGGAGGATGGGAGTCTAAACATCTTGTTCTAAAAAGAAAGAAGAAAAAGAAGAAACAACAACAACAATTTAATCTCTCATTAGCTGCCTACAATGTATCCCATGCATTCCTCATTTTGTTTGTTTGATCTTAGGCTACTTCATATTGTGCTTATAATTATTTTAAATTTGGTTATGTTCTGAGTATGATCTTTGAGTTATCATCATATATCAAATTCACTTTGCTGACACAAAGTGTTAGATTTTTTTAAGTAAATTTCCTTTTATTTTGGGGAAAAATAGTAAATGTAATAGTAAAATGTAAAGAATACGCACATAATTTTATGTTGTTGTCTATTTTAAATACTTGTACACACACACACATATATGAACAAATTCTAACAAATAAAAATAGTATTTGATGTTATTTTCTGTTTCGTGTTGTCTTTGCATTATGTAATGGGTTAGCTAAAGGCTACAATATTAAAATAGTAGTGCTTGGTGTGACAGTGACTGTAAATTATTGCAAAAGTTTTTTCCTTAGCCTACTGTCTGTAACTAGTTTATGAATACTATTGAATAAATTACAAAATGCTGTTTAAATTACTTTGAGATGTAGTTGAACTTGTCACTGTGCAGGAAATGGCAACTTTCCATAATCAAATTCATGTCAGCTACCCATAATCATAATTATGCCTAAAAATGCATTCAGATAATTTTATAATTAATTAGGAATGAATTAAACATAATATTATTACAAGGGATTCAGAGTAGAGAATTAGAACTACAAGTACCATGAACGCCTTAATCAAACATCATTTCCGGGTTTTGGTTACCTAGAAACCAAGCAAACGGTTTTAGCAGCGTACATACATGGAACATACACCGAAAATTCAAATGCCTTGAAGAACGGATTTATTAAACATTTCATTTAAAAGAAGACAACGCTGAAATCCAAAAAAGTCATCGGGACCAAAAAACTTTTGGCACCCCCCTAAAAACCGAGAAAATTGGTTCATGACGCTGAGGCAGGCTAGCAAGCTAAGCTAAAGCAAAGATGTTTATTTATCTCAGTAAGAAGGTAATCGTGAAATATTGCATTGTAACTATTACTGCTAGCATTATAACATTATTACTGCTATCTGATTATTTTTCTCTGATTGAACGCGGGGTTGTTTTTCAGGTTTGCTGTTAGTAATTTTCAATTGCTTTTCTTAAAACGGCTTTTTAATGATAATGACAGCAGTTTATGCGTATACAACTTGTTTATCAGGGCCGTTGGCTTTGTTGTGTGCCCTCAGATTGCGATTCCAAACAATACCGTTTTAAAATGTGTGTCTTGGAATAAAGACCAAGGTTTCATCGCCTGTGGAGGAGAGGATGGCCTTTTAAAAGTTCTCAAACTTGAGACTTATACAGGTGGGAACCTGAACTGCCAGTATTTCTATATGGACAGACAAAATATGAACACCAGTCTGAATGGTTTACTTCTATATGTTCAACATAGGACTTTGAACGAAATCCATCAAACAACCAATAGTTAAGTTCATTTATTTTTCTTAGATGATGCCAAACTGAAAGGCTTGGCAGCTCCCAGCAACCTCTCTATGAATCAGACACTGGAGGGACACAGTGGTAAGAAAGATAGAGGAGATATGTCAGCTCAGTGTCTATACGTTTTGTTTTAGTGTTTGTGTGTTCTGACTCTCTGAGTCTTAATTTTGCTATGCAGGTGCAGTGCAGGTTGTGACTTGGAATGAACAATACCAGAAACTGACCACCAGTGACCAGAATGGGCTCATTATTGTCTGGATGCTTTACAAAGGTACTGTACACACACAGTCCCTTAACAAACCATATAGAAAATACGGTAATATACTGTATGATGCATATAAAACTCCAACCAATGCACTGTTTTTATGTGTGCATGTGCAGCTGTGTGTGACACTTTTTTGTGATTTTGTGTGTTAAACAGGTTCATGGTATGAAGAAATGATTAATAACAGGAATAAATCTGTGGTGAGGAGCATGAGCTGGAATGCTGATGGTCTGAAGATCTGTATTGTGTACGAGGACGGTGCTGTCATTGTGGGCTCGGTGGATGGTGAGCACAGGGCTGTTTTTATTATAATGAAATTATTATTTATTTTCTTATTTTTAAGTCAGAACACTACAGGCAAACCCTTTTTTTATACACTGGACACATTTGTGATTTTGTGTTGTTTTGGGGTTTCATAAAGTTGTTTAAGACTAGTGGAAAGAAAACATCCAAAATACACTTAGCACAATAGAAGAGTTTTTAGTCAAATTAGATTTACATTTACATTTACATTTAGTCATTAAGCAGACACTTTTATCCAAAGCGACTTACAAATGAGGACAATGGAAGCAATCAAAAACAACAAAAGAGCAATGATATATAAGTGCTATAACAAGTCTCAGTTAGCTTAAATGCAGTACACGTAGCAAGGGCTTTTAAATAATATAATAAATAAAAAAATAAAACAGATAGAATAGAAAAAGAATAGAGCAAGCTAGTGTTAGAGGTCTTTTTTTATAATTGTATAATAAATGAAAAAAAAAATAGAATACAAAAAGATTAGAAAGGTAGTTAGAAAGAAAGTTAGAGGGTCAAATAAAGATGGAAGAGATGTGTTTTATGCCGATTCTTGAAGATGGCTAAGGACTCAGCTGCTCGGATTGAGTTGGGCAGGTCATTCCACCAGGAGGGTACATTTAATTTAAAAGTTCATAAAAGTGACATTGTGCTTTTTGGGATGGCACAATCAAGCAACGTTCACTTGCAGAACGCAAGCTTCTAGAGGACTCATAAGTCTGAAGTAATGAATTTAGGTAAAGGGGTGCAGAGCCAGTGGTGGTTTTGTAGGCAAACATCAATGCCTTGAATTTTATGCGAGCAGCTATTGGTAGCCAGTGCAAATTGATAAACAGAGGTGTGACGTGTATTCTTTCCGGCTCATTAAAAATTAATCTTGCTGCCGCATTCCGGATTAATTGTAAAGGTTTGATAGAACTGGCTGGAAGACCTGCCAAGAGAGCATTGCAATAGTCTAGCCTGGACAGAACAAGAGCTTGAACAAGGAGTTGTGCAGCATGTTCCGAAAGAAAGGGCCTGATCTTCTTAATGTTGAATAAAGCAAATCTGCAGGAACGGACAGTTTTGGCAATGTGGTCTGAGAAAGTTAGCTGATAATCAATCATAACTCCAAGGTTTCTGGCTGTTTTTGAAGGAGTTATGATTGATGATGTGCCTAACTTGATGGTGAAATTGTGATGAAACGATGGGTTTGCTGGAACGATAAGCAGTTCTGTCTTGGCAAGGTTGAGTTGAAGGTGATGGTCCTTCATCCACCAAGAAATGTCTGTTAGACAAGCTGAGATGCAAGCAGCTACTGTCGGATCATCAGGATGGAATGAGAGGTAGAGTTGAGTGTCATCAGCATAGCAATGGTATGAAAAAGCCATGTTTCTGAATGACAGAACCTAATGTTGCCATGTAGACAGAGGAGAGAAGTGGTCCAAGAACTGAACCCTGAGGCACCCCAGTAGTTAGATGTTGCGACTTGGACACCTCACCTCTCCAAGATACTTTGAAGGACCTATCTGATAGGTAAGACTCAAACCACTGGAGTGAGGTTCCTGAGATGCCCTTTGCTAGTAGGGTTGACAGGAGGATCTGGTGGTTAACCGTGTCAAAAGCAGCGGATAGATCAAGCAAGATTTACATGCAATTCATTCATGTCTGTAGATTTCAATTACAATACATATCTTTAAAGACAATTTAAAGATCATATATGTATGCAACATTTTATTCCTAAAGACATTTATTTCTGAATTATTATTCTGGCTGTTTACAGTATTTTTTTAATTAAGGAATGATAAAAAGAGATATACAAAATCCCCTCTGTAAAAAATATTAAACTCTAACATGTCAACAAAATTAAACAAGAATTTTAAACCTGGCTTGTCCAATGTTAAGATTTCTGTTCTGGAAATGCATTCAAATTAGAACATATTTAAATAGACAATTTATCATTTGCATATACAAACATAACAGTTAAGAAAACTTGTAATACAAAATATGGTATTCTTAATGTAGTCAATCAACTTGTGAAGTGTGGTGATATCTATTAATTTTTTACCCTATTCACCTGGTGTGTTTTACATTTTTTAAAGTATTTTATTATAAAATTATTTTTATTATTTATTTTAAAGCTACAAATCCATCAAGATATAGATGTTTGTTGTTTTATTATATAGTTTTGACTTTTCATGCTTGTACATTTTATTTATGTGAATATAAATGTGTGTGTTTGTTTTGTTTTGTGATCGTGCAGGTAACAGGATCTGGGGTAAAGAACTTAAGGGGACCCAGTTGGCACATGTGGCCTGGTCTCCAGACAGTAAGATCCTGCTGTTTGGGATGGCCAATGGAGAGATCCACATCTACGACAACCAGGGAAACTTCATTGTGAGTGCTGTGATGCTGGAAACACTCTCTGTTCATCATTGTGTTATCATTTGTCAGCTACTTCTACTAGTTTTCCTCTGGGGTCCTGAGAAAGTTTTTCATTTTTATCTAGTCAGTTTGAGTAGTACTGCTATTAAAAACACAAATGTGCTCTTACTGTGTGTGTTTATGCCCAGATGAAGATGACTATGAGTTGTTTGGCGAATGCAACAGGTGCCCTCAGTATATCAGGTATTCACTGGTACCCTGGCACAGAGGGGTATCTGGAGCCAGACTGCCCCTGCCTAGCTGTTTGCTTCACTAACGGGCACTGCCAAGTGATGAGGCACGAGAGTGATGACAGTAGGTTTATACATTTCTTTATCTCTCTTTGTGCATGCTAAGTGACATTAATTCTAGTACAGGTCTGAGTAAGATTGTGTGTGCGTATGTGTGCAGGTCCTGTGATCATCGAGACGGGTATGTGGCATGTGGCCAGTATCCAGTGGAATCACTGTGGCAGTGTTCTAGCTATAGCAGGATCACTCAGAAACAGTGGAGCAGAGAAAGAAATAAATGCTGTTCAGTTCTACACACCGTTTGGAGAGGTGAGTACTGATCACACACATGCTTCATACAGACACATTAAAGGTTCTACAAAGATAATATATCTTGTCATACACAATTGTTCACAAGTTTGGGGTGGGTAAGACTTTTGTAATATTTTTTGAAAAAGTCTCTTAAAAGTACAGTGAAAACAGCAATATTTTGAAAGACATTTCCATTTTAATTTATTTTACAATGAAATTTATTCCTGTCGTGGCAAAGCTGCATTTTCAGAAGCCGTTGCTCCAGTCTTCAGTGTCACATGATCCTTCAGAAATCATTTTAATATGCTGATTTGTTGCTCAAGAAACATTTTTTTTTTAGCACTGTTAAAACAATTTCCACAATATTTTTGTGGAAACTGTGATACCTTTTTCAGGATTGCTTGATGACTAGGAAGTTAAAAAGAACCACATTTATTTGAGATAGAAATATAAATATTTTGTAACATTATGAATGTCTTTACTGTATCTTTTGATCAATTTAATGCATTCTTTCTGAATAAAAGTATTATTTCTTTCAAAATAAAAAAAATAATAAAATCATACTCACCCAAAACTTGTTACTGTTGATGCACTTATGTCTGCTGTCATCTCGTGTCTAGCACTTGCGGACTCTGAAGGTTCCAGGCAAGCAGATGACTGCTGTATCATGGGAAGGTGGAGGACTTCGAATTGGCCTAGCTGTAGATTCTTACATTTATTTTGCTAACATTCGGCCAGATTACAAGGTAATTTAGCTGTAAATAATGGCTATAATATATATATATATATATATATATATATATATATATATATATATATATATATATATATATATATATATATATATATATATATATATATATATATAATTTTTTTTTTTTTTTTTTTTTTTTTTTTCTCTGAGATAACATCTTACTCTGTCTCTGTAGTGGGGTTACTGCAGTAACACAGTGGTGTATGCATACACACGGCCTGATAGGCTGGAGTACAGTGTGGTGTTCTGGGACACTAAGAATAATGAGAAGTTTGTAAAATATGTCAAGAGTCTCATGTCCATCACCACCTGTGGAGATTTTTGCGTTTTGGCCACCAAAGCGGACGACACACATGCACAGGTACTAAAACAGGGATCTGTTCAGCTTTTTTCTAATGAATAGGGATATTGTAAGTAAGAATATTGTTTTAAATCAAATCAAAAGTCATATCTGTGATGTGATCAAATTATTATTTTTTTTCTTCTTTTTTCAGGAGGACACTGACACTGAGGCTGGATCAGCTACGGTAAAGACACCTCTTATAACCCAATGTAGTAAAAAGCTATGAAATATTTCCACATGCACTCTGATCACAGACACCAGAAAGTTACAGACAGGAGAGATTTAACAATAATGCATGATTCTAGTTGTTTTCATAGACCATGAGAAACCTGATCCAACATACAGATGTGACTGTATCATGACATTTTACAAAGTAAGAACTAAACAACTAATAGCAACTCTGAACCAGGTCTACGTTCAGTAGGACAGAGGACAGTGGAAAGACAATGTAATGTAGAATTGAATTATGCTAAAACTGAGAAAGCTGTTCTTAAGCACCAGATGCAACCACTTTACCACAGGCATTTAATGAGCTGTCCAATCAAAACACCTCAAAGGATCGGTCTAAGAGGAGAAAGGTATTATGAACATCAGCAAAAAAAGCTTTTCAGATATTTCCGTAATGCTGTTTTGTGAAATGTATCCATGAGGTAAAGAGATGCCTGTCTATTCTTTGTCCACAGTATGCTCTGGTGTTGTGTAACTCCATTGGAACCCCACAGGACTCTAAATATATTGACATCGGTGGGTAAAACATTTTTCACTGTTTCTATATGTAAGGGATCATGCAGATTCAGCAGGTCATTATTACAAAATAAACTCTAAGGAAGGGTTATGAAGACCCAGAAGCAAATAAATATATACATGCACATTTTTGTTGAAATTATTTGATCTAACATTCTGTTATAGAATCAAGCATTCTAGAGAGATGTGTATCAGTAACAAGAGCCATACATTTTTTTAAAATTATTTCTCATTTTGTAATTTTTGGTTTAAATAAGGCCTGAATGGTCTTATTAGCCCTAGGCTTTAGGCTTATTTGACATATGTAATTCAGAACAGTTTCTTTGACGATAAGCAAGCAGACTGCCTGTTTTTTAATGATGTAACACCAACTTACACTGTGTGAAAGCTGCGGTGGGAATCCCGGCTCCTTTCCTGCCACTCCCATAGGCATCCCGCTAAATTCCTCCCCTGGTTGGGAGAGCAGATCTGTTCCAGACATTCAGCCTGATCTCTCTGGACAGATTTCAGAGTCTGAACAGCAACACACAACAGAATCTGTAGTTACTCATAGAAAAATATATTTTTAGGTGAAATCTGTCCTTGAATCCTGCTGTGAATAAAGGTTTGTTTGATTTTCAACAGCCTTTGAAATCGCACAAACCTTCAACAGATATCTTTGATGTATAGATAAGCAAATGTCACCTGATTTTTTTTTTCTAATAATGATGTAACTGGTTAAAGGAATTTCTCATCCTTCACTTTCCACAAAGTGAAATTAATACATTCTAGCTGTTCTTTCACAATTTTTTGCTCTCTGTTTGCTGCCACAGACCCCCTGTTTGTCACTATGACGAAGACTCACGTGATTGCTGCATCTAAGGAAGCGTTTTATGTTTGGCAGTATCGTGTGGCTAAGAAACTCACTGCTCTTGAAATCAACCAGGTTGCCAAGACAAGAAAGGAAGGTCGAGAGAGGTGAGGGTCAAAGGTCACCAGTAGTGGGTCACCAGTGCTTAAAAAGGGATTTAAAGGGATAGTTCACCCAAAAATTAAAATTCTGTCATTAATTACTCACCTTCATGTCGTTCCAAACCTGTAAGACCTTTGTTTGTCTTCAGAACACAAGTTAAGATATTTTTGATGAAATCCAAGAGCTCTTTTACCGTCTTTTACCATTTAAAAGTTTGGTGTCGGTAAGATTTTCATGTATTTGAATCTCTTATGCTCACAAAAGCTGCATTTATTTGATCAGAAAAACTGTAAAACAGTAATATTGTGGTGTATTATTGCAATTTATAATAATTAGTTTATATTTAAATATATATTTTTTTATCCCTGTGAATTTTCTGCACCATTACCCTAGTCTTGACTAATATGATTCTTCAGAAATCATTTCTTCTTATCATCAGTGTTAGATTGTTTTTAACATTAATAATAATAAGAAATGTTTCTTGTGCTGCTTAATACAGTATTTTTGTGGAGACTGTGATTCATTTTTTCCAGGAATTTTTAGTGAATATATGTAAATATAGCTATAAACATATAATGGCTCTATAAAAACATATAATTATAAATGTTTTTTCACTTTTGATCAATTTAATGCATGCTTGCTCAATGAATGTATTCATTTCTTTCAAATCTTTCTATGCCTGCCAGTCAACATTGTCAGTCAACAACAAATACAAAAGTATTAAATGCAGTACTCATTTTATTTTCTGCTAAGTTTAAATAGAGGACATAGTGATCATGTCATAATTTTAATAAATAATAAAAAAAAAAAGAATAAAATTGTACTTTTGTTTTAAGAACATATTCATTTATATTAAGCTTTATTTCAGAGTGGAAATATAGCTTCTTCAAAAAGTAACGGCATTTGAATTTGTTGTACATGCTTTGTCCCATGTCTCAGACTCAGTGGCTAAATGAAAGAAGCAGCTCTGTGTAATATGTAAGCTTTCATCAGTTGAAGTGATGTTCCTTATTGTGGCGTACAGTCTGTGGGCAGGCCTGTCTGCCTGTCTGTCTATCGGGATAGTGTGAGGGTGTGCACGCTGACGGCAGCACTTTGGGAAAGTTCTGTTCATGGCTGTGTGATGAAATCCTGCGACCCACACACTGGAACGGGACCCAGTGTTCCGTTTCCCTTCCACATGATAGAAATACACTAAGGCATTGCCTCTCTTGCTTATTCTTCCTCACTTTACCTGCACACTGTCTCTTTTCACTCTGTCTTGCTGACTCTTTTCTCTAGGATTTATCACATCGATGACAGTCCAAGTGGAACATCAGATGGGACACTAAACTTTGCCAAAGCCTTCACAGTGAGTACACTCAGCACAGACACTTACCTGTGGCTCTCTCAGTCTCTTGTGAGAGGATTAGTGGGAAAAGCTGTCATAGAACACTGCTCAGCTAGTTTGTTTATGAATTATTTTATATTTGTTCTATGTTTTCCTTGATCTACACATCTTTATGTGACATAAGACTCTTCTAAGTGATCCAAATGCCATCTAAACTTGTATTTATAAGAAGTATGGATGCTGCAGTCCACTTTTTCATATGACAGACCTGAGAAAAAGGTCATGACAGTGAGATGTTTGTCTTTTTTTTCAGGCCACCAGAGATCCGATCTGCTGCATTACAGCATCAGACAGAATGCTTATAGTGGTACGTCTGATTTACACAAGGACACATGCTTTTTCATCTCAGAGTTTCTGCGTTATTTATATGTGGTTGTGATGTCCGCAGGGCCGTGAGTCTGGTATCCTACAGAGATACAGCCTGCCCAACATCACCCTCCTGCAGAAATATTCCCTTACCTCCAGACCATATCAGCTGTCCCTCAATTGTAACTCCAGGTCTGATTTCTCTCTCTCTTTCTCTCTCTCTCGCTCTCTTTTTTTCTTTATTCTCTGTTCTTGTCCAATTGTAATTTTAGGTCATTTGGCACTATCAGTGTTAGACTAATCACAAATTTTTCCTGTTTGTATAGTGAGAGTTTGTTATAAAATAATTGTATTTTTCTAGCCGGCTGGCTATTATAGACATTACGGGCGTGTTGACGTTTTTGGACGTAGAGACACGGGCTTCAACAGGGGATGCAGAGGGCGGGTCCACAGCTGGAGACCCATCTAAATTTGAGCGCAAGGATGTCTGGGATATGAAATGGGCTAATGACAACCCAGATCTGTTCTCCATGATGGAGAAAACCAGAATGTATGTCTTTAGAAACTTGGATCCTGAGGTGAGGCATAGAGAGAGAGTTAATTATTCATATATACATATTTGTTGAGTGTTGTGGCATGGGAAATTGCACATAAATGAAAAGAAAGGGTGACATTTTTGTCAGAGCTAAACTCACACACACGCACACACACACACACACACACACACACACACACACACACACACACACACACACACACACACACACACACATGCCAGCTTCAGTAAATCACAGAGCACATGGCCTGTAGATCAGACCACCCACTGTAGAGATTCAGCAGAGCTTTTTTCTTCATGCACAGAAAGACAGCAGGTAGTTTACAGCTCCAGTTCATACATTATAAGCAATGTTCATACAAATATTATATATATGTACATTCATTAATTAATCTGTTTGAACTTCAATTAAAAAAAAAAAAATTCTGTTACTTGAGTTGTTTTAATTTGCAACAGTATTAGCGGGAGTATTCTCCTGACAACTTCTTATTTGTGTTGTGTTTTGAACACAGGAACCAATTCAAACGTCTGGCTTCATCTGCCACTTTGAGGATCTGGAGATCAAATCTGTTCTTTTGGATGAGATTATGAGGGTTGGTTGAAATATTGGATTGGATCAATTCGTAGTTGAATATGAATATATTTTTAACTTGTGAATGTCAGTGAATTTTAAAATTGAGATTTCCAGGGCTGAAAAATGTACATAATCGTTTAATGGAAATGAACCTATATATATTAGCTGTGCTCTGCTAAATTATAATTTCTATAAAATAATTATTGTTATTATTATCATTATTATTTTAAATGTTTTCTTATATATATATATTGTTTTATAATAATCTTTCAGGATCCAGAGGTTCCAAATAAAGATTATTTAATAAACTTCGAGATCCGCTCGCTGAGGGACAGCAGGGCACTTATTGAGAAGGTTGGAATTGAAGATGCTTCTCAGTTTATTGAGGACAATCCCCATCCGCGTCTCTGGTGAGACACACACTCATTCCACACAATAAATGGGGCGGTTTGGTAATTTATTCAAGCATACCTGCACACGGAAAGAGGAATACATGAATGAAAGCATAGGCGTAGGAACAGTGTGTTAAAACATATACTGTGTGGGTTTGTGTATTTGTGTATGTGTTTAGCAGGACTGTGTTTGTTATACATTTTAGAGATTTAAGAGTGTGCAACATGGCAATGTGTGTGTTTCCTGGAAGTGGAAAGTATGAGGTCCAGTTTTATAGTCTGAATGAATTGTGAGCTACAGTTTTATAATCTGAATGATGATCCTGGCACTGGCAGGACAAAATGAAACCAATAAGACAGCACGCTTCTGGCTTCTGGAGAGCTTTGTCCTTCAATACCTGTCTGACCATTTAAGAAAGGGAAACCTGGATAAACTGGAATCAAATAAACTAATGTAAACAGGCACTTTACTGTGCAATTATTTATGGTTGTGTTCATTTTTTAAAAATAAATCTTCATCTAAGACAGAGATGAAAGAGAGAACGATGTTACCTGTAGTCATAAAGCATGGCAGTCTTGGAGTGGCTCTGTTGATTTAACGAACCACTGGAGTTTTAGTGGCTCTGTCAGTTCTCACAGCACAAGGAGGAATTTCAGATCGGACTCTTGCTACAGATGCAGGGAGGTAAACCCAGAGATCTAACATACATTGACAGGACTCTTTACAGTTTCACCATTTGTTGAATAATTTAGAAGCGAATCTCTCAAAACCAGTTCTACAGACTACATCCAGATCACGTTTAACCCCATAATCTAGAAAAAATATCTATAAATTACTATATCTTGCTAAATCATATTAATTATATTTTAAGTATTTTATATTAGTATTTGCTATGATGTCTTTAATCTACATTTTTAAATGTAGGTTTCTTTTTCTTTCTTTGATTTTGGGGTGAAAAAGGAAATGGAGGTTCAAATTTTAGTGCATTATTAAGTGAGTTGCTGTTAATACTGTCAGACGGGAACTGGAGAAGGAATCCTACAGGAATATGGTGTAAAGAAAACAAGAGCTGTGTCAGCTCTCTCTTTCAGTCTGTGTGTGTTTGCTTTAATACGAGCGTGAGAGCTCAAAGGCTCTGTTGTTTGATTTTACTCATCCTTAACATGCCAACATGTCAGAGGTCAAAGGTTTTCTTAGCTTTCCATGAGTCCATGAAAAGATCCCGGAGACTGTAACTTCACCATCCTTGGCCACTTTTTGTGGCTCAGTTCTCTAAAACTGTCCAGGGTGTCATCACTCAAACAGATGTAGCTATATGCAGCTGAAAGATTATCATAGCCGTTTTGTTTATGTCCAGATTTATGATGCTGTTTGCTCTTTGTTGAGATCAAATATGATACAAATACTCCAAGCAAATAATTTCATCAGAGCTAATGTATCACATACTAGATGTCATGTAATCTCAAATACGGGATTTATTGTGAAGTCTCAGACCTCCGGTATTTGATGGTTGAAAATTCAGTCAGTTGTGTCTGTGCATGCACTTCCAGGCGTCTGTTGGCAGAAGCTGCGCTGCAGAAGCTGGATTTGAAGATGGCTGAACAGGCCTTTGTGCGCTGTAGAGACTACCAGGGCATTGAATTTGTGAAGAGACTGAGCAACCTACAAAGTGAAGCCATGAAACAAGCCGAGGTAGCTGCTTACTTCAGCAGGTTTGAGGAGGCAGAGAGGATGTACCTGGACATGGACCGCAGGTACTCATAGACATATGCATGCTGTCATACACAAACCTAGAGGAGATTCATATCCTGTGTGAAATCTCTGTGGACAAGAACACTTCACTTAAAAAATAGTAATGTTAAATTCATTTGATTAAATTGTGTTGTTGTTAACTAAAACTATTGTTTCAGGAATTTAAATGAAGCTAAAATAAAAAGAATACATAAATATAAAATTAAAAGCTTCATTTTAAAATTACCAAAGCTAAAACTGAAAAATAAATTGAAGAAAAATTATAAAATATATAAAAAAAAACTAATTAAAATGACAAAAGCACATAACGACATTGCTAAATCTAAAATAAAAATGAAACACGAATTTAAAATATTCAGAAATATAATAGTATATAAATAGTAACACTGAAAATATAGGACTGAGCAGGATTCAAACTCACATGCACCACCGTGCAACACATACTGTGTTCACCTCACTACAACTACATGCTTTGCTTGTGAAAATCTCTACTTTAACACTGTTTACAAATATTACACATGTCCTTGATTCTGATTGGTTGAGCCGTGTTCAAAGCTGTTGTAAATTACTCTATGGCTGCATCTGAACTCTCTAAAATGCTGCCTCCGAAGGCAGGAAGGCATCAAGGCACATCCGAATCCAAATTCTTCTTTACTTCCTGTCTCCGGAGGTACCTTCTTCTGATCGAATTTTAAAGGCAGCATAGATGTATCGCTGCCTTTGATATCCCACAATTCTGTGCGTTCCATTCCGTGATGGTTGAGCTAAAAAAATAAAGATGGCATCTGAAAGTTGCATTTGGTGGTCAGTTTGTGTGTAAATGTATATTCCTGACTAACTTTTTACACTATTGAGAAATCAGTATTATAGTAATTAAATATCCGTTTAGTAATCACCAAAACTCGTTCTATTTTGTTGTAGATCATTAAACTGTTATGCTGCCTCAGAAGCCTGTCCGAAATCAGTTTCATGAGGTGCCTTCGTGCTGCCTGCACTCATTGCCTCATACGACAGCAAGGCAGCAAAGCTGTCAGACTGTCAGGCCAAGTCCGATTTTTGTGCAAATTCGATTGAAATCTGATCATATTTAAATAGTCTGAACGGCAACAAACTACATGAAATCAGTTTTTTGCTAATCCGTTTCGAGCTACATAGATATATGGTTTGGAATCCTATTCAAATCACATTCCTGGAAATCCGTTTCATTCTGACCGCTCAGATTGGATTTAGCCTAGCTTTTTCAAGTTTTCACGCCACATAAAACATAAAACGTAAAAATGTGAAACATTTTTGTAGAAAACATAGCTAATGAACGTCTTTATAGAAACAAGATTGTGTTGTTGCGAACTGCAAGTCAAGTGGAAAAAGACAGTCTTTGGGCTGACGGTCTGGAAGAGGCTCAAGTCAGCTCCCTAAGTTTTCGGATGCAGCCTATAAACATACACCTTTGTTTAGGTCTGTGTGTTGCTCGGCAACCACTTTGTTGCAGTCACAACTGTTTCTGAGGAACTACATTGTTTGGCGGAAGAATAATGTTTTTATTAATATCATTACATTTTATTTGCTTTATTTTATTTTGTGAAGCCTTGCTACATATATGGAATAACCGTTTTATAAAAGCAATAAGCCCTTTGAAGCCGTGGTTTACACTGAATTTATAACAGCTGAGGGGTTTTTCACAATGCCCCTTAGCTGTTATAAATTCACTGTAAACCACGGCTTCTTGGTGCTTATTGCTTTCTAAATTATGTAATTTTTTTTGTTTTGTTTTTTTAAGTTTTTTTTAATATACAATTTTTGGCGTTTTACCAAACAAAGCTATTCCTATTTATTCTGACATACAACAAGAAATTAGCTTATTTTAATTTAATGGAGTACTAAATTAAATAAACTACAGGGATGGATGATTTTTAGATTAAAAAAAAAACAGACACTCAAATCAATTTCCAAATGTGTCTCTGTTGGTTTGAATCTGTATTTTTGTTAATGCAGTTATGGCCAACATTTTAATTAACTTAATTGAAAAAGCAACAGAAATCAATTTATTTTGAATGCTCATCTTTCATTTTTCTCCCTCTGGTCTCTAGGGATTTGGCGATAGGTTTGCGTATCAAGCTCGGTGATTGGTTCAGGGTTCTGCAGTTGTTGAAGACTGGATCAGGTGACTCTGATGATGCTCTTCTGGAGCAGGCCTACAACGCCATCGGAGACTATTTTGCAGACAGACAGAAATGGTAGGCTGTTTAAGTGCGGCTGTGCATATTTGTTTATAGATAGATAATCATATATATATGATTTGTGTGTGTGTGTGTTTTTTTTTCAAGTCAAGTCTGCTTTATTATCAGTTCTTCCACATGTACAGCACATACATACAGAGAATTGAAATTGCGTTACTCTCAGACCCATGGTGCATACAGTTAACACTAACAGTAGAGCCTAAAAATCCAGATAGATACAGATTAAATATAAAATATAAAATACAACTATACAAATAAGGGCATATAAAAAATAATAAAAATACATGCCAGATAGAGTGCAAACCAGTGAAGTGAACAAACAGTGCAGATAAAAAGATTGTAGTGCAAAAAAGCTTATTCAGCCTGATTAAAGTGAGAAAGGGCTCAGAGTGTTCAAAGCCACACAGCTGAATGTCTGTTGTATAAAATCTGTTTCAGTGTCATACACTTATTTAGGCATAAGCCATTAAAACAAAAGGTCTTTAAGATAAGTAAATTAATTTAAGTGTGTCCATATGTTTGACTGTTTTCTTTTACTTGATAAATTGTATTATTTGCATGTTGACAGAGACTTGAAGTGTGTGTGTTCCCCAGGTTGAATGCAGTGCAGTATTACCTTCAGGGTCGTAATCAGGAGCGTCTGGCTGAATGTTATTATATGCTGGAGGACTATGATGGTCTGGAGAGACTTGCAAACTCCCTACCAGAAAACCATAAACTGCTACCAGTGGGTGCTTTCTCTTTTCTCTCTTTCTCTCTCTCTCTCTCTCTCTCTCTCTCTCCCTCTCTCTCCCTCTTTCCAATACTTTCAAAACAGAACAAGCAGTACTGTTTGGTTCAGGTTGTCTTAATGGCTTGACCTGTGCTTTATTGTGTGTGTAGGACATTGGTCAGATGTTTGTTACAGTGGGAATGTGTGAGCAGGCCGTCAGTGCATTTCTGAAATGTAACCAGCCCAAAGCAGCTGTGGATGCCTGTGTGCATCTAAACCAGGTGAGTGTTTATACACCGCTTGTTGTATGGATTTGATATGTTATGAATGTTATAGGTATAACGTGTTAATAATATGTGACCCTGGAGCACAAAACCAGTCTTAAGTAGCTGGGGTATATTTGTAGCAATAGCCAAAATTACATTGTATGGGTCAAAATTATTGATTTTTCTTTTATGGCAAAAATCATTAGGATATTAAATAAAGATCATACTCAATTAATAAATATTAATAACAATTGCTAAGAACTTCATTTGGATAAATATCCTAACAAACCATACATCAATCAATGGAAAGCTTAATAATTCAGCTTTAAAGGCGAATTCCTAACAAACCATACATCAATCAATGGAAAGACAATAAATAAATCAATAAAAAGATTAATAAATCATATCCTAACAAACCATACATCAATCAATGGAAAGCTTAATAATTCAGCTTTCAGATGATGCATGCATCTGAAATTCATAAAAAATTTACCCTTATGACTGGTTTTGTGGTGCACGGTCACATATATTAATCGTATGAATTATATTAATATTCCAGTATATTAGGGCTGTCAGTTGATTTAAAAAAGTAATTCTGATTAATCTGTTCATTTTAGTTAAAGCATCTGGATCCTTTTTAAAGAGAAAAAAAAATAGCAAAGACAAAGAACAACAGTACTCTTTTCTTGTCTCATTTGATAGACAACTCAGAATATATATTTCTCACACCTAAGGGGAAAATAATGAAGTATTATTAAATAATATAGTAATTTTCTGGATACTTTTATGGATTAATTCATACATATATTTTATCTGAGAGGTTTATCTAAGAGCCACACTTGTACAAATGATGCTGTCCTTTACTTGCAGGTGATATTTAATATTTTTTTTGTCTCATAAATTAATTTGACTGTACAAAGTCTGCATAAACCTTTACATTTGTTAAACTTCTATGGATATCATTTCTAAATAAATTATTCAATAAAGAAGTTATTTTCTCCAACAAGTACTGATCTGAAAAACAACACACACAGACAAACACTTGTGCTGTTTCTTTTGCAACATTTCTGATCAATCTTTAGAAATCACACAATGAATGAAATAATTATTATCCGTTATCTGCATTAAAGACTTTGACAGCCCTATTTAATATACATTTCTCAAAAGACGTCTTTCTCTCTCTCTTCACTGAATGCATTCTGACTCATTGCCTTTTCTTTGGCTTTTTTTTGGGCCATTTAGAGATAATGATGCTTCTGTCATTAGTTTAAATGAGAGGTTCAGAGAGATCACAGTGCTCCTCATCAGTTCTACTCAAAGATCCAGATGCAGCTGTAACGTCATCACTCTCATCTGCTCATGAAACCTGTCTGTGATGAATGTTTAGATGTTTGATGACGGAAACAAATATGCAACAGCAAAAATACATTTTAATCGTGTGCACATTTCAGTGGAACAAAGCGGTTGAACTTGCCAAAGACCACAGTATGAAGGAAATTGGGCCTCTGCTGTCCAAATATGCCTCGCATCTGCTGGAGAAAAACAAAACTCTAGAGGCTGTAGAGCTCTACAGAAAAGCCCATCACTTCCTAGATGCTGCTAAACTCATGTTTAAGGTATGTTAGTATCACTTTTTGTGTGTAAGAAAACATTGTCAGTGGGGATCCTCAAGTTATGAAACCAGTGATGATGGAATCGCAAAAATGTACACTCTTCACATTTAAAGCCAGGATATTTTTTAAATGTAAAATACTTTTAATGACACTTTATTTCACCTCAGATCGCAGAAGAAGAGGCGAAAAAGAGAACACGACCACTGCGAGTGAAGAAGTTGTATGTGCTTGCTGCCCTGCTGGTGGAGAACTTCCACACCCAGATCAAAAGTTCACAACAAAGCAAAATCAAGGGCAAGAAATCAGAGGTACTCTAAGTACATGTTCTAAACTCTTGTTACCTGTTTCCAGGTGCTGGATCTAGTTTAAATTTAGTACAGGTCTAACCAAGTACAGGTTTATAATCATTTGGGATCTTTGCATAGAGCTGTGGTAGTTGGTAACTCTCGATGCTGGGGTCTGCAGCTGCAGCCTGACTCAGAGTCCGCCAGCATCAGAGGGGCAGGAAATCAGTTGTGATGAAGGGCTCATTTACAGCCTAGTGGTGGGTAATTTGTGTGTGTGATTTATTTCAGGCTACCAGTGCATTAGCAGGGCTGTTAGAGGAAGATGAGTCGTCTTCAGACAGCCGTATCCTGGATGACGCCTGGCGTGGGGCAGAGGCCTATCATTTCTTCCTGCTTGCACAGAGACAGCTATACGAAGGCAAGGTGGATGCAGCCATGAGGACAGGTAACACTTACAACCCATGCAATAGCATATACACACTTACTATTAGAATATTATTACATTATTTAGGGAATCAAAGAGGTTTGAATTTTTAAATTATTTCCTGTCTGTATTTTTCGGGTGCAATCTGTTGAGGTTTGTCCAAAATTATACATTTGCTGAAAATGGTAATGATCACCATAATATAATTATTCAGAGGATTCTGTGTGACAATCTGTGCGTGTGTGTGAATGCATGCATGGTATGTCTGGCCTTGTCTGTGAACATAAAGTGTTAAATCGCTTACCTGAACTGAGAAAACAAACTCAAAGTCAAGTCTTTATAGCATTCAGTCCACACATACACACTCGCAAAAAACTTTGCTTACATGAAGGTCTAGACAAGATGTTTAAACCACAGATTACATCATATCCAGGACCACCTGGACAAGTGGTGTGCTTGCATGTATGTGTTTGTGGGTTAATGTCTCTGTCTTTTAGTTAGCAGTGTTTTCATTGCATACTAATATTAAAATCTTAAAATGATCTAATAAAAGCTATTTAAGTTAGGGATGCGCTAACATTAAAATTCTGATAATATATATTAATAAATTGACCGTTATTTTCATGTCATGACAGATAACCAATAAATGGGCAATATTCTTACAAAGTAAGTTAAAATAAAACCGTAAAAACACATATCGTAGTGGTTTAAAATGCTACAAGTGAAAATGCTACAAGTGAATTTAGGCATCACAACTATATTGTTCAGTATGAAAATGAACAGCAAAGGTGTCTCTTATATTAAAATCTCTTGTTCTTCAAATGTGAAGAAATGCAATAATTGCTATATTCTCTGTTTCCAGCTCTCCATCTCCGTGACTATGAGGATATTATCCCTGCTGTGGAGATTTACTCTCTGTTAGCCATCTGCTCATCTGCCAACTGTGCGTTTGGTACTTGCTCACGCACCTTTATTAAGCTGGAGTCACTGGAAACACTGACTCCAGATCAGAGGCAGCTTTATGAAGACCTGGCCCTGGAGATCTTCACCAAACACAGCCCTCGAGACACCCGGCAAAGCCAGCGAGACAGTCTCACTGATGGGTAAGACAGGAACGCAACAGCCAGATGTGCTTTACAATCTCATTGAGTGAACAACCACATTCTCAGGCCCCGTTTAACTGATAACTGAGGCGGATCCTTCATTACGGCTGGTAGACAGAGCTGTGAGGTCACAGTGACGCAAGTATTAAATAGTGTGAGATGAGTGGTGTAAGGATCAGCATGCATGACGTAGTCCCCCACTGCAGTGTGCCGGGTGATTGGACATTTCCAGACCATTCAAAATAGTACATCAGCACAGTTCCTCCTGTAAACTGTAGTAAAACATTGGGAGTATTGAATACACTACCATTGAAAAGTTTGGAGACAGTAAGATTTTTTTGAAAGAAGTTTCTTATGCTTACCAAGGCTATGTTTATTTGATTAAAAATACAGTATTATTGTGAAATATTGTTTCAATTGAAAATATCCATTTTCTATTAGAATTCATTTTAAAATTTAATTTATTCCTGTGATGGCAAAGCTGGTTTTCAGCATCATAACTCCAGTCTTCAGTGTCACATGATCCTTCAGAAATCATTCTAATATGCTGATTTGGTGCCCAAGTAAAATTTCTTATTATGTTATCAAAGTATTTTAGTGGAAACTGTGATATTTTTGTGAGTAGAAAGTTCAGAAGAGCATTGATTTTAAATACTTTTTTGTAACATTATAAATGCCTTTACTGTCACTTGATGCATCACTGCTGAATAAAAGTATTAATTTCTTAATAAAAAAAAAATCTTACTGACCCCAAAATTTGAACAATATTGTATCTTATTTTTCTCATTGAAGCTGTCCATTATAATTCATTCTCTGCAAACCCCAGAAAGGACATATACACATCACACACATTTACAGGGGAAAGTATTCTGGAGTAAAGTTATTTTAATAACAGAGTTAAGTGATTTTAAGATAATTTGCCATTATACCACAATATTTAAACCAGTAATAAGGTAATTAGTAAAACAGCACAAAACTTATATGCGAGTCAGTGAAATAACTGTCCCAATTAAGTTTGTAAAACAGTGTTAAACTGGTTAAAATAGCATGTGTGATGATGCATTCTGACTTAATGAATGAATCTCTTTCTCTTTGTCTTTTTTTCTCTCTTTTTATTATTTCCTTTCTTTCTCAGGCCGGAGGGCAAGTTGCCAACCTGTATAGTGACAGGAAGAGTGATATCGGAGTACCAGTTCTGGATGTGCAGTGTGTGTAAGCACTGTGCTGTGGAGCAGGAGATCACACAACACAACTTCTGTCCTCTCTGTCACTCCCCAGTGGGATAGATTTTCCCATCTCTTTCCCAAACTCAGCTCTCACTCCATCAAATGTCAGTCTTTTCGATGTACTGTGGGACACAAACTCTGCCACAAAAGTAGAAGGCTTAAAATCTGTGTAAGTTGGATGTTCAAACAAATGATCATATATATTGTTATAATTTATATATATGTGTCTATATAACTATATGTATATATAACTATATATATATAACTATATAACTATATAGTTATATAGTTATATATATATACACAAAAATGAGTTAAACATTGTTTAACTTCACGAAATTAGGAATGAATCATCTGGCTAATAACTGTATGTGTGTATTTGTGATGTTTTTTAGTTAAAAAAATGAAATGTATTCGGTGTATTCTGTTATTTTAGCATTGATTGAACAATAGAACACCAATTTGCCTTGCAATCTAAAATAAACATTCCTATATTTACAAAATAACAAAGACATTACAAAAAAATGTCTCAAATGTCTCAGACTTTGCTGTTCACTTTTGTCAGTTCTGACTGGAATTGAGAATTTACATATTTAATTTTTGGCACCCGTCCAGTGAACCTTTTAGAGATAGTATCTGTCGTATGTCACGCAATGCTGCCCTCTACAGTCGCTCTCAAGAACTGACACTTCTGACAGAGTGTATTATGTTACTTGTTGCAAATGCTTGATACATTTATAGTGTTTTCGCTGAGCATATGTGACTGCGTTGTTCGTTACTGGACAAGAATGTTTTTTTTCTTTACGGTTTACGTGGTATAATAACTTAACACTCTTTAACGTAACTGCAGTATCCTCCGTCGATGATGATATTCATTTAAAATCATTTATTAAAATTACACACTTGATGCTCATAAAAGTTTGAGGGAAAAGAATCGTCGCCGCTTTTAAGTAGGCTGTATGCTTTTCTTTTCTTTTCTTTTCTTTTCTTTTCTTTTCTTTTCTTTTCTTTTCTTTTCTTTTCTTTTCTTTTCTTTTCTTTTCTTTTCTTTTCTTTTCTTTTCCACAAAATCCATCCGACCTTTGTTGTCTTCCTCAGCAGTAACTCAAGGGATCTTTAATCTCAGTCTTTTATTAGTTTTCTGATCCTTTAACTGGCCTTCACGAGTGGTCAAAGTATCGGTCTCTAGCCCTAATTTCACCTCTCTGGCCTCCGATTATTTTTCACTCAATCATTGTTCCTCCGTGGAGCATGTGGAGGCGCGTCCTGTAACGCAAAGCGCAAGCGCGTTTCAATTGCCACGGGCCAGTGACGCACGGACGCACAGCTGCCCCGAGGCACCGCGAGTGCGTTAGCGGCACACTGTGTGCCAAGTGTCCCACCCGACACAGTCTGCTGCGGGACATGGGGCAAACACTGCGAACGAGCGCACACCGGGCTCGACTCTACCAAGGAAGGCGGTGGAAGATGGCATTATCCACACCGAACGTCTTTGCAGTGCACTGATGCCGTCAGAAAAGAAAGGAAAACAGGTAACCTGTGACATTGCTTGTGTGTGGTTTGGGTTAGGCAGTGCTGCTTTTGAACTTAACTTCGGTGCTGTCCTTGGTGCTGGATTTCCATCAGACAGAGCGCGTGGACTTACACACACCTTGCAGAAACTCAAATATGTAATTTAGAAATTTGATGTTGTACCCAAATGTAACAGTTTGGTGTTTTGAGGTCTAGTGGGAATGTCGTTTTTCTATAGTTACTTTTGTTGCTGTCAAATCTTATTTACGTTTTATATATTGCAAATTGAATTATTACATACATACTGTAGGTGTAAAAGTTTAAACCGTATTGAAAAATCTGGAGTTGAAAATCTTAATTAAAGCTTGAAATAATACATTAAAATTGAAAGAGGAAATTATATGACATTTAAGAAGAAAGATTTAAGTTTTTGCACCATTTATAGGTCACCAATCAAATAAGTATGTCACTATGTACAGAGAGTTTCCTCTAAATTACAAGATACTCTCTGGATGTTTCTCAAATCATTCTGGAGTACGTGGTCATCAGGTTTTACACAAACTTGTGCAGTTCATGCTGCTGCCACTGAAGCAAAAGAGGGACAAACCAAATGCTTTCTGAAAATCAAACACATATGCTGACTTTATTATAATATTTAATATATTTTAATGCAAAACGATTCTACATTTTCAATTCAACCTCTCACTTAATGTTGAAGATAGTTTTTCTTTCTTAATTTTTTATTATAATTTTTTTTTTAATTTAATAAAAAATGCAATCCACAATTATTTTCACTAGTGGTCTCAGACTTTAGACCCCATTGTCAATGTTTCATCATCACAGAATAAAAATATCCATTTTTCAAACTTTATAAAAGCACTGCACATCAGAACTGTCAAGTGTTCACTGAATGTCCTGAAATCCTGACATGACTTTGTACCCTGGGTACAAAGTACTGCTGGGAAAGAAAGTCAGAGTTCGTGTTAAAATGCTCATAATGATCACTGAGGTTTTGTTTACGACACTGTACAAAATCAATATCCATTAGCAGCTATAAAAGCTGATTTGGGCTCCAAAATGCTTTTATCCCATCATGATTGTTACAGTTAGTAGCATTATATAATAGCTTAGCTGTCTTTCTGTCTGTGATTAAGTTTTTGTCTTGTCATACAGTTGATTACAGTACAGTGAATTATGGCAAGGAGTACTGAAAAAAAAAGGTAACATATTTTTGATGAGCAGGAATTTATGTTATTCAATAGCAACAGGTCAGTGCTAATCAGGCTTTTCTTTTCCTCCATTATAGGCATGCAGCCAAAGCTGAGTCTCTCCAAAACTGCTTAGCCCAACAGTCCCACTTACTCCTTCATGTTCTGGCATCCATCATGGTGTATGGGCAGGTCCTGCACCGCCAAGGCCCAGAGGAGAGCTTCATCAACCTCAACGTCGGTGGCTTTAAGCAGCAAGTGGAACGAGTGGTCCTGCAACGCTTCCCCCACACGCGACTGGCCCAACTTCTCTCCTGTAGCTCAGAGGCTGCTATTCTCCAGCTTTGCGACGACTATGCAGCAGCCGAACGCGAGTATTATTTTGACCGAAATCCACATTTTTTTCGCTACGTGCTCAATTTCTATCATACCGGAAAGATCCACCTGATGGAAGAGTTGTGTGTGTTTAGCTTCAGCCAGGAGTTGGAATACTGGGGCATCAAGGAGCTTCACCTGGACGCTTGCTGCAGTGACAGATTTCAAGAACAGAAAGAGTATGCAGGAGATCACGACTGGGGAAATGATGATGACCTGCAGAACCAGCTGCAGGACAGCTTAGATTCATCTATGGAGGAACTGTCGGCATTTGACAAAGACCTGGAAAAGTTTGAGGGCACCTGGTGCTCCGAGAAGCGTAAGGAACTCTGGCTGCGACTGGAAAACCCGGGATATTCGTGCTCAGCAAAAATAATGGCGGTGTTTTCACTGAGTGTTGTACTGATGAGTATTATAGCCATGTGCGTTCATAGCATGCCTGAGTTCCACCAGGTGGACATTAATGACAAAGAAGTGGAGAACCCGGTGTTGGCTTTCTTCGAGATCTTTTGCGTCCTCTGGTTTTCTCTCGAGTTCATCCTACGATTAGCTGTCACACCATGTTTGCGCAAATTCCTAAGCAATGTGCTAAACATAATTGATTTCGCCTCTATTATTCCATTTTACGCCACGTTGGCGTTCGAAACCATGGATGCTGAGGAAAGCGAGGAGCTTGTGAACGTGGGAAGGGTAGTGCAAATCCTGCGCCTCATGCGTATCTTTCGCATCCTCAAACTGGCACGGCATTCGGTCGGGCTGCGTTCGCTTGGGGCGACGCTCCGTCACAGCTACCATGAGGTCGGACTCCTCATCCTCTTCCTTTCCGTGGGAATCTCCATTTTCTCAGTGCTCATCTATTTTGTGGAGAGGGAGGACGATGAGTCAGAACTGCAGACCATACCGGTGGGCTGGTGGTGGGCGACGATCAGCATGACCACGGTGGGATACGGTGACACATATCCAATCACGTTGGCTGGGAAACTTATCGGCACCTTGTGCATCATTTGCGGCCTGCTTGTAGTCGCCCTTCCCATCACTATCATCTTCAACAAGTTCTCCAAGTACTACCAGAGACAGAAAGCCCTGGTGGAGTCTGACCAGCTCCATCCAGAGGACGAAAAACTGCCAAATCTCAGCATGCCTTTTCTTTACATAGGAGACCTCTACGGACAAAAGATGACTTCTCTGGTGCGCAGCATGTCCTCAAAGAGTAGCTCAGGAAGTGAGGGAGACGTCACTGATGCTTCCAGCATTCAGAATGTTGAAATGGTCTGCCCTACTGGGATGCCACAGGCTGACAAAGCAACATAAATCAGGGTTCCTCAAATCTGGTCTTGGAGGGCCACTGCTTTGCAGAGTCTAAACTATGCAGGTCATTGGCCCTCCAGATCAAAATTTGAGGGACCCTGAAATAAATGTTTATATGCACAACCTCAAATAAATAGGGACGAGAAGAAACAAAAATAAACTTCCTTGCTTAGATCTGCAGCACATGTTGAGGAAACACTTCAGGACCCTAAGACTCAAGGCTCTTGTTTCTTACTGAGCTACTCCTGGACCTTCAAACAAAAGCACTTTTTCTCTTTAGTTCTCTGGGCGAAAATATCCCAAGCTTTCCATTATTTCTGGATCAGAACTTGTTATGGAAACTAACCTATACAACAGGCTAGCAGTAACATTGATGCTCTATACCCAATTAACAGCACTGATTGACAGGTGTTTTTTTTATTCTTCAGACAAGCTGTTCATTTAATTACAAGTCTTTCTGCAGTGCCTGTGGGAAAAGAACTATGCTTAAATGTTTTATAGGCAATGACAGCATCTAAAATGCTGGACTTCAGATGGCATGTTGGTGTACACCATCCTTCCTAATGTGTCCATCAGACAGGGAAGGACGGAAAGAGTGCATGCATATTTCAACAAGAGAGAGGAGAGGCCACAAGAGAAAGGAGAGAAGAAAGCAGGAAAGAGATGTTACAGTGGAATAAAGTGTTGATGTACAGTAGATTTAAGTCTCTGCTCTTTGTTCTGAAATCACTGCATGGGTCTGTAGAGAGATGAAGGGTCTTAAAAGAAATGGTTCACCCCAAAATGAAAATTATGTTATTGTCAACAAAACCTCATGTCATTTGAAACTTATACAGCCTGTTATTTTGATGTGAAGCACAAAAGATACAGCTCTTTTCAGTATAGTGCAGTTTATAGTGACCACTATAAAAATGCCTGGCTCCATAAGGTGCCTAAACACAAGTAAATAAACAACGTGTGAGTAGTTCATACGAGTTGTCCGCTATTCTCTAAACCTTCTGAAGCTGTACAATGTCAGCAAACTAAAATTTTTTTTATTATTTTTTGAAAGTGGAGTATTAATATGATAACCATAATTGACGTCAGTAAGTTGAATCCCGATTTGTGAAAGAATCAGCATGATTTGTATAGTTCAGTGGAAAGAACTGACTCAAAGTAACTTCAGTTCAGTTCACTGACTGAAAAGACCTGCCTGAATTTTTTTTCAAAATATCTTTTTTTTTTGTTCCACAGAAGAATGAAAGTCATGCGGCCTTGGAATGACATGAGTAAAAGTAAGTAAAAGATCATTTTTTAAACTGAACTTTGGCTTAAATCTTTTAAATTTTAATCTTGTTAATCAAGTGTTTCTTTACAGTGAGTTTGTCCCACCTTCTCATATGTCTCATGAGTAATGCCTTATGCGTGTATTATCAATAATTCCTTATTAAGCATCAGGTTCAGCTATCCTCTGTCCTCTGCATGGAGGCAACACATTCTCTCTCCATCTTGCTGTCTCTCTCATTTTTTTGGAGTGGCTTATGTCAGTAGGCTGTATTAGCAGCAGGAAGACAGGTCCAAATGTTAGAGCTGTCTGCCACAGGGGATGTATTACTGCTGAAACGGCATCTGTTTGGCAAGTGGCTTTAACTTGGATAGATCGGTCTCTGTTTGAGACGTGCCCATTGATCAATATGTCACACTTGTGTGCTCAAGTGTTTTAAGTGCAGACCTGAATGTCTCATGAGTTACACGAATGGTGCAACCGACCCTTTTCAGATTCAGCAAATTCAGAGATTTGCTCAAGTTTCAAGGTGAACGTGACTGGAAATGGAAAAATGTCCTTCATTACACTCTCATACACACTCTTATATTTATACTGGGGCTTTGCAGTATCTTTAGTGATTTTGCAGTTAGAGTGCTTGAAAAATACAGAGAGAAATGTGTTTTTTGTTTGTTAGTATAAAGGAAAAGGTTTCAAGAAATATTTTCCTTTTAGAGATTGATTACATGCCATGTACTGTGGCAGGGTGACTTCTCTCCCTCCTCCAGGCCAGAAACATGAGGCCACCGCAAAGAGTCACATTTCTTGTTCAAACCATTGGTTTGGACAACTCACACAAACCTGAGCATGTTGTTTGCAAAAATATATACGCAATCACAGCACTGTTCCTCTTACGTTATCCTTGTTCTGTTCTGTTACAATATGAGCTGGTGGTTTAGGATGTGGGTTTTCACCCATGGGAAAGCAAAACCCACAAACCAGCGAGTTCCCACATCTCTATGAATATGGCACTTAAGCCTGAAGTACTTCAGAAGTGAGCTGTGCAATTGCTGCATCACTACTGGCACCAAACACAATTGCAAAAACAAATTCTCAAGACTCCCCATTTTCTGTTATTTGGAGAAAGATATTTGGTTTTTGTCTTGTGCCAGAAATACACTTCAATTCAAAAGTTTGGGATGAGAAAGATTTTTTTTTCTTTTTTAAAATTGATGAATATTTTTTTATTCAGCAAAGATTCATTTAATTGATTAAAAGTGTCAGGAAAGACATTTATAATGTTACAAAAGATTTCAAATAAATTTCAAATAAATATAGTTCAAACAAATGTTCTTCAGAACTTAAAAGAATCCAGAAAAAAAAAATATATATATATGGTGGCACAAAAATATTAAGCAGCATTTATAATAAAAATAAATGTTTCTTGAGCCCCAAATCAGCATATTAGAATGATTTCTGAAAGATCGTGTGAAACTGAAGACTGCAGTCATGACGGATGAAAATTCAGCTTTGCCATCACAGGAATTAATTGCATTTAAAAAATATTTCGCAATTTATAAAATAAGAGTAATGCAGCCTTATTGAGAATAAGAGACATTAAAAACTTTTGAACATGTAAATTTACACTTGGTCAATATTTTAGTCAATTTGAATCTGCATTTAATTTTAGTTTGATGAAAACAGTCATAAGCAGGACAATGACATGATTAGATTATTTGGAACAGCAAAAATTGTTTCTAGACTTTTCTTCTTCAAAAACTTTGTTAGTGTGCTGTTAATACAATAATTTAGCAGTGCTATTTTCTCCTTGACATATTTTCATCAAGAGTGTTTTAATTCAAAATGTATCATCATGAAGTTTTTCCTTTCGTCTTTATTTAATCAGAAATCCCTACATCAATGAACATTTTTGTCTGTAATTTAGGATATCCAAAGCGCCTCTGCTCAAACAGACCGCAGAAATTACACATTTGACCTTTAAGCTGCTTATGTTGATGGCTGGTCATAAAACTTATTTGTTTGTTCGGGTGATAAACCAGCTTAACAGCACCTATAAATGTCCAGTTAAACTGCTTTTTAACATATGATTATGATCCAACTGGTGCATAAATCTCCAGCTGAATGACAGTGTAACAGGTGAGTTTGGAAGCATAACATCTTCAGTGCTGTCTCAAGCAATTTACCACCTCCTCTACTTGGCTCAGTTCACATCCAGCTCTCTCTTTCTCTCTCTCTCCATTTCTCTTGTCTCTTGCATTCTCTTCTTTTCTTTCTTACCTCACACATAGGAAATTGGATGGAATCATCTGTCAGAGGCTGAAAATAGAGTAGCAAGGCGGTGAAAAGAAGTGTCTGAAGCTTTGGGGAAAACAGAGAGGTGATTTTTTTGTTTTGAGGTCCAATAAGTATCAAAGTGAACAAGCCAACATGGTGACTCGATCCAGTAACCATTTGGAAAAGTAATGTCACTTTTTTACAATGATTCACAAAAGATAGCATGTTTATTTAGACACCAGCATTATAATACTGATCAAAAGCGTGTATATATAATAGATTTATAAACAAGTGGTTCATGCTATTTATTAGCTAAACTGAATGATTCAATAAAATTTGTGACATGACAAAAATCAATACAGCTACTCTGAAAGCGCCATTCCCAATCCTCTTGCTGATCGATGAAACTGATCCAGTGACGGCATTCCAACTCCTGCTGAAGCTGTACTTACAGCTCAGAATAGTCCTGTTTCTCACAATCTGAAGATTGCCTGTCAGCCGTCAGACCACTTTACTAAAGCCAGACCCATCTGTTCCGCAGGGCTGCCTGATATGGATGTTATGGAACTCTGGCTAGGCTGGTGTGATGTCGTGTTCAATCACCTGGAGTTCTAGAATTGAATTTGGAATGCTGAAGAGGTCACATGCTCGACCAGTGTTCCATCTCCCCCTTTGGCCTTCAGCTGGGCGGATCTAAACTTCACAATGTTCTCATCAACTGGAGGTCACCTGTCCACATAGTATGTATATGTATTGATCTTATTTCCTTGTTTTGAATGATTAACAAAATAATTCACTCAGAAGTTATTCATCATTTACTCAACCTATAGTGCCATTCCAACCTTTATCATTTTCTTTTGTTACGCAAAATTTGTGAGATTTTTTTTTCTCCATATAACACAAGTGAATGGTGGTTTTTACTGCCAAGCAAGTCTGAAGTCAAGTAATTGATGATAAAAATATTCATTTGGGGCACTGTTTTCCCCTTGGAATTATTAGGTTCTATCTGAAATTTTTGTCAAAATGTAGTTATTCACATGTTCTTATTCTGTGACCTCTTTTTTACATTATGTGATGTTGTTTTTTAAGTTGTGTACATTTTGGAACTTTTTATTTAGAAAATAAAAAGGTTCTTTCTACACAGTCGAATGGAATGCAAAAACTTTAAAGCTCAATATCTCAAAACTGCTCAGAACACAGATAGAACCTTATAATTCCAAGGGGACGATATACTTTAATATGTAATTTATTCCTGTGAGGCAAAGCTGAATTTTTATTAGCCATGATTCCAGTCTTCAGTGTCACATGATCCTTTAGAACAACATTTATTTCAAATAATTGTTTTTAAAATGTCTTTAATACCACTTTTGAAAACTTTAAACACTACAATGTCTGTCCTAATTCTGAATAAATTAAGCCTACACTCTTAATAATAAAGGTGTTTAACAATGCTATAGAAGAACCCTTTTTGTCTAAATGGTTCTACTAAAGAACCTTTAACATCTGAAGAACCTTTCTGTTTCACAAAAGGTTCTTTGTGGCAAGAGAAGGTTCTTCAGATTATCATAAGGTAAGAAAGAGATGGTTATTTAAAGAACCTTTGACTGAATGGTTCTTTGTGGAACCAAAAATAGTTCATCTATGGCATCACTGTGAAGAACCTTTTAAGCACTTTTATTTTTAAGAGTGTACACACTCTGGATCATTGGTTAATTCTCACACTGTGCCTTTGCTGCTTTTTTAGTGATGGTGAGGAAGATGATGGCGTCAGAATCCTATATTTGCTTTATCAGCAGCTTGTGTTTGTTTATCTGAGTCAAAGATCAGAGAACGGCCAATCACAGCCAAACATCAACAATGTCAGCCAATTTCTGATAAGAAGAACATGGCAGAGGACACAGCAAAGAACTCACTGACACAAACACCCAAAAGCAGGCATAGGTGTGTGTGTATCAAATCAATGACATGCAGAACAGGAGTTCCTGAAGAGATTCACACTCAAAAAAGTGAGATGGGTAACTGTGCTATTCACACCTTGTTTTACGAAATGAGAATTAGGAAATGTGTGTCTGCGAGACACCAGGTTACACATGGTCACACATTAACTTTCTGTCTCCTTCAGAGAAATATCGCGACATTTCTTTCATAACCTTCAGAGAATGATCAGGAATGATGTCGAGGTCTGGCCGGAAAGAGAAAGAGAGGGAAAACCGGGTGGCCCCAGCAGATGGGGGTTAGGGTTCTCCAGTTTTTTCCATTTCAAACAGGTAATGGGCTGTGAAATGAATACACCGTTAGCATTTTTCTTCAATGTGAGGACAGTTTCATTCAACATATGGGCATGGAAATTAGTGTGCATGTATGTTGGTTGCTCTTGCGTCTGTCTGTGTGTGTACGTGAGCTGTATTATTAATTATCTGTCATTTTAGCCTACTGCGATTTAAACTATAGGAGGCACTACCTGAAAAATAATAATATTCTATCAATAATAGTATTGCTATGAAAATACTCAATATTTTGGGTTACTCAAAATATGTAGAAAGTAATTTGTTAATGCTACTCCACATTTCCTTTAAATGTTTGATAAATGAAGGTGTGAGTAATGTAACCACATTGAAAATGCTTATTGCATTCATAAAGCAAACATTTTGCTAATTGTTTACAGTTTAACAAAAGTTACCCCCATAATTCATGCACAGCGTCATGGGGCATACGAAAAAGGTGGATATTCACTTTTAATCTTTCACACACTCACAGTACGGCCTGAAAATGATGTATTGTTTTAAAGGTGAACATTAAATGTCATGTTTGATGTAATCATACTAGTATGTGTATGAGTATGAATGTGAGTTAGGACAAAAGGTTATTGGTTCTTGTGAATGTTAAGCTCATACAGTATGCATCTCACAGCTCTCTTCCTCTTCCCCCTGCACTCTTGAGATCAATTCCCATTTAATTAGGGTCTGAAAGTTGTTAACGCTCACTGTGAAGTGCACACACATGTGAAATGGTTACTGATGACTAACACTTTCTTTTTTCTTTACGGCCACGTCACTCCTGCAGCTGCTGGCATTATTGCAGACTGCGTGATCTGCAGTGTGTGCGAGGTGTTTCATAATGCTACACTGCTCGGATGACTTGACTCTAATTAAGAGCACAAATCATGTCTCTAGATGGGAAACGCTGTATGGCTTTTGTAGATCTTTGCTGGTGTTGCTTTATACACATGTGAGTGTTTCAGGATAGATGCTTGTCCTTCTGTAATAACATTGAATATTCCTTGTTGTGTGAAATCACACTGTGGAGCTCCAAAAAAACAACAAAATACCAGGAACCTTAGAAAGTAGTAGACCTATATATTTTGGATGACTTATATAATAGCTTTGAAAATCTTCCCTTGCACTGCAGCTCTTAAATCCCATTCTTCATTCCACATGTTAAACTGTCGTGCCATTTTTGGTTACAACGAAAGCAAGAACCAATATTGTTTTGTTTTGATTTCAAGTGTGGTGTGGCATTAAGATGCCATTTTTGACTCTGAATAATCATTTAGATTACCATTGAAAAACTTAAGACTTAAGGACGGTGCAATTTTCTAATAGCAAACGAGTTAAAAACAGTATCTCCACTTATGGTCTAAGAAGTTTCCTTGCTGAAGATTACTAAGCATTGAATCCAGTAAAATTGGCAGTATAAGTATTGATCTTCTCTTTGACAGACTTCTGACACTGCTTTTAACCCTGGCTTCGAATCTTTAGGGATGAATGCTGCAAACATTCTTTTTTAATGGTTCTTTTGGTCTTTCTGAGTGCTCTGTGTATTTAAATGCTTGCTTTCCGCAAAGTCAGAGAGAAAGAGAAAGAGAGAGATGCATTAATGGAATGTTTCTTGCTTTGATGGAGAAATCAGAGAAGGCTTTTTGTTTTTATCCACTTGATTCTGTTTTTAGGACAGCAGCAACAAAATCAAATGGAAAATCTAATGAAATTGTAACAATGATAATGGACAAATTGTTTTAGTCAGCAAAGCTCTCATTCAGTTTTTCATTCAATGCAGAGGAGTTTTCCCGAAACCATTTAATAAGTATACTGTTCAAATGTTATAGATATTTATTGATAAGTTATTGAAAAAAAGTGTTTGTTTTTTTTGTTCACCAAGGCTGCATTTATTTGCGGAGAAAAAAAGGAACAGTAAAGTAAAAACACCAAGAACAGACATTTTGTGAAATATCATTTATTGCTATTTTACTATTACTATTTATTATTATTTTCTATTTTAGTATATTTTAAAATGTAATGTATTCCTGTGATGGCAAGGGCCAATTTTCTGCAGCCACCTTTACTGTATTCAATGTCAAGTGATTCTTCAGAAATCATAATAATATGCTGATTTGGTGTTTGAGAAACATTTCTTATTATCAATGTTTAAAACCGTTGTGCTGCTTTGTTTTATTTTAGTAGTTTTTTTTAAACATATACTGTGTATATAAATATATAAACATATATTTGGAAGTATCTATTTCCAGAAAGGTTTTGAAATATTTAAAATAGAAATCTTTTGTACGACATTCTAAATGTCTTCACTGTCACTTTTGATCAATTTCATGTGTCCTTGCTAAATAATAACATTAAATTCTTTCCATAAAAAACACATTATATGAACAAAAAAAGACTACCTTCTTGGAACAGCATAAAGGTGAGTAAATGATACCTCTAGAAAAAAAAAAATCTCTAGGTTAATAGACATATTCCACAGAAATATCAAACTGTCAGATTGAATTCTGTTTTACAAATTCGATCTGAACTGAAATTTTCACTTCTAAATTTCAGGTGCACAATTGCAGAAGGACATAAATCCCATGAGGATACAGCATTTGGCAGGCAAACATTGCACTACTTTGCAGAAACTGTTCAGGCAGGCAGGTGAGTGAAACAGCGGTCAGCAAGACTCACTGCAGGATGAATTGAAGGCTGTGCCACTTAAATCTCACATAAGTGTGACATCACTTTGTCAGCGTGTTTCGTCTCTGTCTTCAGTGGTAGTGAAGATGAGTCACCGTCAAATGATGACCAGGTCAATCCAGATGCACTCCTTGCTGCGATGAGTTCCATCTTGCATTACTATGATGAGGATATGAGAAGGTTAGTTGATAGCACAAATCCAGCTGGACTTTAGGTCTTACGCATGCATACAAACACACTCAAGCAAAGTGGATATACTGTATGTCTTTAACCAGATTGGACATGAAGGTAAATGACCTCCTGCCTGACTGATGCTTTCTGGTGGTCCAGCAGTTCTATAAATCAGTCTGTCACCTTCAGGAGCAAATAAATGCTGACAGCACACAAAACAGCTGCTCTGTACTTGCTCTCTGTGTGTTATCTGCATAAAGCAGCCCTGATAGAGATACGTGTGCTATTTAGATGGCTATGCTGTGCATTAGCTGTATGTGTGTTTTGCTGCTGTTTGTGTGGATGAAATGGCACTATCGTCAGTTTGTGTTTATTAGATGTGAAGTATTTTGATCAATAATTCTGAATATTGGAGGCTGCTGAAGCTGTTGGATGTAGTCATAACCACGTAGTTCAGGGTCAGAGGACACAATCAATAAAAATGTACTGAGTTAACATAGCAGTCGATAAAACCATCACTATGACAGTAGAAACTTAATCTTTCTTTCTTGATTGATTGATGTCGTTTCAGTGCTTCAGTAAGAACTACTTTTTCATTTTTTATTAGATTTTTTTGTATTTTTTTATTATTATTATAATTATTTTCATTATTATTATTATTAAGTATATACTGTATGTTTTACTGAATGCTCTGGAGAACCACTATAGTCTATAAGGCAAGTATTATTATTATTATTAGTGGTATTATTATTATTATTAGTAGTAGTATCATTAATAATAATAATAATTATTATTATTACTATTAATTCTTATATTTTACATGATCTTATATTATACTATATTACTTTTACTAGTATATACTGTACAACTAGTACCATTTTTTAAAATGATTTTTACTATTATCATTACTATTATTAGCAATAGTAGTAGTTGGAAAATAATGTGAAATATTATTAGTAGTAGCAGTACCAGTTGTAACCTTTGGCAAGAAAATTTTATAATCATATTTCATTTGTCCATTTTCTTTGTGTACAATATTTTTTAATAACAAAAAATTGCTTTGTGCTTTTAAAATTGAGGTTTGCTTTGAATGTGTTTAGGGAAGAGTAGTGTTGGCTTTACTGGATGGTTAGCGTGTTGTTGTAATCTGTTGTCTGTCCAGTGTGATGTTCAGATAAAACATAACAAGGTTCATCTCAAGGAGCTGTGGAAGAATCTCTCTCACGCACACTTTCTTACGTGAGGGTGACTGATGTAATTATTTGCTGTTCTTTTGTGTTTGTTCTGATGAGCACGGGTGAGATGGTCATCAGGAATTCAATTCTAAACCCTCAAGAGATCTGAAAACACCCTCTGAAATTAGCATTTTCTGTCTTACACACTAACACAGCACTCACTCAATGCCATTAGGATTCTGTCTCTGAAACACTCACCATCAAACTGTCAACCTCATTACTACACACTGCATGTGCATTCGTGGCCTGACAAATAGACCTGCCTGCGCATACCATCTAAAACATGACCGGACTTTAAGGGACTGGATTACCACTGGATACAATAGGAGTGAACCAAAAACAGGAAGGGATCAGGCTCATTTGTCTAAATAGTTTCTTATCAGGCTTCAGATTAAGGCCTCAGTAATAAAGTGAATGTGGGTGAAGATAAATTGGCCGGACTATTACACACACACACACACACACACACACACACACACACACACACACACACACACACACATTCAAAGGCAGAAAAAAAATGTATTGTCTAAGATTTTGAGCTTATTAAGTTTTAAGTTTGTTTTAAGATATATGAATGCCTGAATTTATCAAAGTCAAATGTTTTGATGGTTAGCCAGTGAGCGATGTCAAAGATAATCGATTTCAGCTTTAACAGCTGAATGAAGGCCTTGCCAAATCATTGCCAGTAAATGTTGTCAGTTTCCTATGAATCTTCCTCAAGGGGGTGCAGTTTTTCTTTTGGCTGCATTTTTTTGTCTCATTGGACACATTTATATACAAAAAGTATGCTTCTTTTAATCTATTAATTCAAATTACTGAAACTTGAGATACAAATGGTGATTCGCCCGTCAAGAAAATGATTAAATAAAACTCTGTATCCTGTAATCACAAACAAAAGTGATTGCTTCATTCCATCTAAACCAATTATATTGCTGAAAAGGTAAAAGGCCCATTGTCCACAACCCCCCTCCCCCCTCCAAGTGTAGAGTATATTGTTATAATGCCTTTGGCCAGATGCCAGTGTCTCCTCAGTGCTTTATACATACATTATTGTCACTTCCTCTCACTGCTGTAGATCAATGTCATAACTGTTACCATATAGATGATCTGTCTAGATACCATATACAGGGCTCGACACTAAGCTTTGACATTTGCTTGTCATTCACTTGTCAGAGTAAAAAAGTTACTTGTCCGGGGGAAAAAAGTTGTTTTTTTGTTTGTTTGTTTTTTTTGGCGCAAATGTAATTTATTCTGAAGCAATAGTCTTATCAGTGCTCTATCAGGCATTACTTTAATCAGCATAATTGTGATATTTGCCTTAAACTGATTGCTGTTACACTTTATAACTTTATGAAGGACAATATTCTCCTAACCTGATTAAATATACATGTCACCATTTACGCCAATTTCTTAAATTTTATCAATACATTAAGTTAGAATAATAAGACAATATATGGTTGTTACTATTCAAATGAAATCAGTATCAACAAACTCCATCTTTTCACTGCAGAGGAAACACAGAAGCTGCATCGAAAGTGCCATTTAGATGTATTTACTCTGTATTTACTGTTAGACTGTTTAATGAAGATAAGCATTATCTTCTCATTATGCTCATTATCATAAGCAAAATTGCAAATGCATAAATAATGTTATTAGATTAATGTGTATTTTTTTTTGACATACAAATATGAAACATTGGAAAAATGCAATGATACTTTTAAATATGAAATTAAACCACCAGTAAGTGGTGGCAAGTCACCAAGTTCCTTCGAATGGCTGATTCATTCAATAAATGAAGCAAGTGACTGTCTTTATAAATGGCTCACTGAATCATTGACTCACTCAAAAATGCTGAATCATTCAGTAACGAAAGACTGTTGTGTGTTGCTCGGAGATGCACGACTGTTCTGCTGTGGCTTTGCTTAGGACTATCTTCGTTACCGAAATGGAGGAAAAAACGATCAATAATGTGTTTAAAATGTAAGTCAGTTAATATTCTTTGTTTATTGAACTACGGTTGTATAAAATTGATATCACATTTGCAATCATGCTGAAAGTCGGGAAAACTTAACTCTTGGTCTTGTGATGTTAAAAATTTTATATAGAATATTTATCTTTTTTCTACCACAGTTTGTTTGTTCATGTTTGTTTCTTTGTGTGTGCTGTTGAGCTTATAGTTTTGATTTCTCTGTGAGTCAGACAGGCTGCACAAGCATCAACTGACACGACCTTGATACTGTCAATACATTATCCATTATTAGTCACCGTTTACACTGAAAGTAATAAAATCAGAATCATTCTCGCCAAAGTTTCAGTGCTGCCCTAGTTATTGTTTGTTATTAAAATTTTAATCAGGTTACTTGTCCGGTCGGGCAAGTAAAATTCTCTTTCACTTGCCTCTTCACAGAATGCACATGTCCCGGACAAGTGGACAAGCGTAAATGTTGAGCCCTGATATATATATTTTTTAAAGGGGTGTTTGATTGTGATTTCCCTTTTTTAACTTTAGTTAGTTTGTAATGTTGCTGTTTGAACATAAACATTATGGCAGTTTAATGAAATTTACTTTTAACTGAAATTTACATATGCCCCACCCACGGGAACACACAACAAAGGGGGCGAGGCCATGTTGTGCTGCTTTAGAGAAGAGGAAGCCTTGCTGTCAAAACTAGGGGTGCACCAACTAAGTTCATACATGAATCGCAATTCTTTTGAAGGGAACACAGATAATACAGGTAAAATTGTACTTGTAAGGATATGTATACACAGAGGAAATCCTTACTTCTATTAGTGTAGCAGGGAGTGTGCCAAATTAGATTACTTCAAGCTGTTGTGGTCGCACTGCGACAGCGGTCATGTCTGTTGTAGACATTTCTATCCGTCAAGCAGGAAACGTTATTATTGCAAACATAGCGGACTCATCGAAAAATACATTGACATCATCTGTATTAAAGAGAAAATATTCACTTGATCCGATATTTAAGTGAATAAAATAGCATTGACAGCCTTACTGGAGTTCCACAACTGCTGACTTTATTCTCTCTCACTGCACTTGTGTGTGTGTAGGTGATGTAAAAGAGGAAAGCAGGCATTTGGTCCAAAGCACTGTGAGGCAAGGGAGGGGGAGATATAAAAAAAATAAAATGTTTTTGCGCCATTTGCGTTGTTTTACTACTTACACAATTATTTAAAGAATAAAACATTGTTATTTACAACACACAGCATGGTTTTTAATCATGACATTACATTACATTTCCTAAACCCAAACAAAACAGGGCAAAATTTCCCTAAGCATTTCCTAAGAATTAATTTTCTTGTTGCCATATTCATTAACTTACAATATTCATCTGACATTAATGTCATCTCATGCTTCAGCAAAGTACAGTATCTCTGGCTAAAACTAACATTAAAGTTAGTGAGGTCAATGCTAATGTACAAGCATAAGTACACAAGCTGTCATTGTAAGACAGTAGCAACTCCGTTTGTTTGTCCGAGTGAGCAACAGTAACTAAGGGGGGGCAGGGCTTACTGATAGGTCAATTATTCACTTTATGTGTATAGACATATTTTTGATTGAATACAAGATCTATCGTATCTTGACAGGTCGGTCACAAGTGACATCCAATCAAGTACAAGTTGAAAATTTTCAGTGGAAATGATTTGATTAGTTCATATCTGCCATGCCTCCCAGTTCTGCACAGGCTGGTGATTGGATGGGAATTCAGTTCATTGTGGTACACTTTCTGTTTAGACTGAAATGTAATGCAAAGGACGTCATCACTCAAAAGAATTATTTGTACTTAATATTTAGCATGCCAAGTGCAAAGCATCACACAGTAGAGTGCAATATAGCTGAGTGCTTAACGTTTCAAGATGCATTGCATTTCATTTGGCAAGAATTCAGCACTGGATTGTATAAAAGCAAAACTTACACATTGTTAGTCACTGACAAGATATTGTTTTTAATGTTGTTTATGAAAGCTTCACTTTTTATTGTGATGTCCACACAAGTTTACAGTGACCATTTAAGCGTCGCACAAATTCTGTTCCATACTGGTCGGGTCAAAGAACTGCAGAATGGCACAGACTGTAAAAGTTAAAATGTTTAATTGATGGTGTTAGCAGAAAATGTTTAGCTGAATAAACTGATCTCGGACCAGCAATCAGTGCTGAAATACGGTTATTTGCCCATTAGGAAATGAGCCTGGTTCTGAGTCAGCGAGGCGCTAGAGAGACACTGCCCAGTGTAATTAGCAGCTACTGATGTAATGTACTCCCATGAAGTTTAATGATGTTACTCAGCATTTCAGCTGTACAGATGGGCTGCACTTTCTCAGTAAAAGCTTTAGATCGTGATTGGTCATTTGTGTGCAGGCATTGCTGCAATGCAGTAGTAGTAACAGCAAAAACACACACAAACTCACTATTCTCTCAGAGTGATCACTTTTATGTTCATAGATGTCTCTGAGCCTCTGGCTGCTTTGTAATGATGAAAGAATCCATTCTGAAGGCACAGATAACTTAGATGTGGTTTAGTGGTTTTATCATAGATTATTGGATTTTTCCATAATGTATTGTCCTAAGAGTTGCTGTATTCAATCAAGAGCAATGTTATTGCATTTTAGCAAAGTAGAAATGTTGTAAGCTATCATAATGCAGTTCTAAAGGAAGCTTCTTATGTTTTAAAACAATTGCAGTCCCAAGTTTTTTCCCATTTCTTCTTCATTTGACCAAGAATGGCCAAGGTAATTATTAACCATGAAGCACCAGCCACATAATTGAACATCAGTGACCTTCTACTTGATATAGAGTTCTTAAATTAAGATTGTGGATTTTGAATTAGGACGTCCAAAAATTGGTCTCTGCTTTAATCTCACCAGTATTCTCCTATAATTGTGTTTGCTCTTGGTTGACTGTGTAATGAGCTGAGAACGAGAGTGTGCGTAAAACTGATGTAAAAACCAGGACCTTGTATTGCGCTACTGAACAATATTATAGAACTATTCAGATGGGATTTTTTATTTTTTCTAAAATGACATGTTTTTTATTTTACTTAGTCATTAATAGAGGATGTGTGTAAACCTCTATGTGTGGATTCAGGTGGGATTTAAGTCAAAAGTCTTGTCCCAACAGGCCTTAAGACTTCTTTTTGGCTTAGTTCTTAGTTTTCAGTGTGTCCTCCTTTTGCATTAATGACAACAACACTTAAAATGCATGAACTCCACAAATTCGCGTTAAACCTGGTGATCACGTTCTCCAGCATGATTTGAAAATCATCCAAAATCATCCATCTTGTGCTTCAGTGGAAGCAAAAACATTTGGTGGTCTGTACTGTATTGTTCATTTGACAATTATTTGATTAATGGCCTTAAATAGTGTAGAACATTAAATTCATTTTAAGTCATTGTTGAACAACCCAAAGAGCCAAATCCCACAAAGAGGCCCAGGATATCAAGACAACGTCATAAATCTGTCCAGATCTAACACACATATTCTAATCACTCATTGTGTATGTATTTTGTATAACTATTTAATAGTTTATAGGTTTTTATTCATGTTGGGTATGTATGAGTTTGAAAATTCATGGTTTAAACGTTTCTATCAATCAATACTTCGTAAAATGTATTATATTCCGGTTATAGAAATCATGTCTAAGTTATACTCTGCAAGAGTGTGAAAATTTGGACCTTGTGACTGATAAGATAACATGTTGATTTATGTATTGGGAGGAGAAACATAGCCATACCCCAAGCTAAGACCATGTCTAACTGGTCAAGACACCATTTGGGATGTGTCCAACAGCCATGTTTAAATACTCAGGACATCATCAGATTATGCTTTTTCTTGCCTTTTTGCCACCGCGTTTTGACGCTGCTTTTTAGCGCTCTTTGAGTGTGCCCTGACTTACTGCTCCTCTAAAACCATGAGGCGAAACACCATCTAGTCTTGCCACTCTTCTTGCTGGCTTCTACTATAATTTTTTTTCTTTTTCGTTGAGAGTTTCGTGTTCTGAGTTAAGTTTTACTGCAACGCCGTGTCTCCGAGTTCACCTCGAGTCTGTGACCGCCTCAAAACTTCAACCAGCCCACAACTCCGGATCTTCAGCCAACGCCCAACCATGGGCTTCTCAAGACGTCACTAAAACGACCACTGAACTTCCAGCCAATCAGCAACTTTGGAAAACCCATTTCTGCAATGAGGACAACAAGGGAACCCCCTAAACAAGCAACGCAAGTACCTCCAGATTCTAGCTGAACTGGTGCATTTTATATCAATTTTAACCTCATTGAGGAACTCAATGTGAGGGTAACTTAAATGATTGATGGTTGTTCAGGTCTATGCAATAGCACATATTGCTATAAACTTGGGATTTCACATTTTCACTCTCTTAAAATCATTCTTTCCTCACTTTTTCTCTTTCTGCAACTTGTGTGAATGTATGAGTGCATATGTTTATGTGTTAGATTAGTTTATGTCTTTGATTTTTCCAACAAAGCCTTATTTATAATGAAAAGAGAAGTATCTTGTGTTTTGTGCTTAAACTGCCGATCTTGTTACTGTGCTAATAAATCATGTTTTCACTATATTTTGGATATTAATATCCATGCAGAGTTGATGTTTTACGGCTCGTTCAATGAATCACTGACCGACTCAGTGATCATTTCTTTGCTTCAATTTTTTTTAAATCCTAAAACTTAAAAAAAATAATAAAATGAATACATTTTAATAAAATGTATTTAAATTTTTTTATTTACTTCAAAAATCAAATAATAAATTAAATAAATAATTTTTTTCTTCATCTTGATTTTTAATGAAAAAATCCCAGACTTCTGGATTTCCCTTAAGGTAAATGCTTGCATATTATTTAGGAGATCATTTTATGTGACATGGTTTCTGTTAAATGCCTGATGTGTGTCTGGTGTGAATTTAAAGTGACTTCTCGCTGTAATACAGAACAGCAGAACCATATAAAGAAAATGAGAGCCTGAGGTGGTGGGATTGGTCAGATGGAGAGTGGTCTGGGTTGCATGAAAGACTCCATAACGTTGAAACAATGGGCTGTAAACAAACCCAGTAAAACTGTAGAGCACTGCGGCCCGAGTCATCCGCAGTGCAGTGAATCAAACATATTTTGATTAAAAAAAGGTTCATATTTGCTTTTAGGGCCTCAGGGTGGCAAGATTAGGAAATACAAGACACATTTATTCTGTCCCTGATGGCTGATAATAAGGCTTGTTTGATCAGAGTTATGGATCTAATTTATGAGAAAAATCTGTGAATCACCAAAACAAACACTAATTAGTTGGATTAATTGTCCGTTACGGTTCTGTCTGTCAAATTTATACTGAAGAGACAAGATTTATATTTCAGCTTGATTTGCACTAGAGATTCTTAAAGCATATTTTCCAGCACATGAATGATAATGCAGCAGTAGTATGGCTGCTGTAGACAATAATGAAAAGGTTCTGGATCACAATAAATGCTTGATAACTTGCTAATATCAGGGACGATTACACAGAGATGAAAGCATAAAAATATAATCAAAATCAGATAAAAGCATGTTCTACATAGAAAATATTGTTCAAACAGTTCAGGCCCAAACTCACAGCACTGGTTCATCCAGTGTTCCCGTGTCAGGTTCAAGGGGTTAAAGTATTTTAACATGGAAATAATTAGACATCGTCAACTTTAAATGCTTCTTGGCTGATTATGTTAAATTAGGACAGGAGCAAGAGATTAGATTGCATTAGCTTTTTTCTGGAAATATGAATCATAAATTCTGTCAGTAAATGAAGTAGAAATACAGCTCAGCAGTTATGTCCTAATATCTCCTCCTGCTTTCCTCATTACTTGAAGTGTAAACAGCAGCATGAATAGAGACTGTAATTCATTATTCAGAAGAAGCTTCTCTTTGCCAGTGATGCTGATGAATATGGTGACAGCATCAGCATAATTCATCACATCTAGTATTGAATTACTTTGACAAACAAGTACAGCTTCTACTGAAGATTTTAACATTTAAAGTAGTCCTAAAATGGACAATGTGGTACAAAATGGACATTAAATATATCCTCCTGAGACCCAGCCATAGACTTTTTTATTTTAGCAAATTTCGCTGAGACCGTACATATTACAGTTTTAAGTCTGGACTGCAAAGAGCACATTCAGGTTTGACCATGATAACTCCCTCTACTTGGTCTTTAAAAATGACTGTTTGATTGAATTAAGCACTCTTTTGTAAATATTATAATTTTTTGTAATTACCATTTAATTTAGAATATGACTTTCTGTTACGAAACAGGGCATTTCATACATGTCCTCTATAGAGGACACCAAGACATACAGTATGTTTATCAGACAACAAGTGAATAGGGAAAGAAATTGTATATCAATATTACTATGAAATATTAGATATTCTTATGAAAATTATACCAAGTTGTTATTCTTAGTATCACTCTTCTTTTCCCATTACATGTTGCCCCAAGAACATATTAATATGCAAATTAGATGCAATGTACAGTATAGATACAATGCATAGAAAGAGAATGTTTTCACACATATTGTGTAAAGCATAATAATAATATATCAAACCAATCTGTGGTATATTGCATAAAATAGTTTATGATCATCTCTGTATAAAGTCTCATTAAAAAAAAACACCTAAAAATGTATTTGTTAATGAACAAATAAAATTATTATTGCCTATAGTATCTTATCATTTTCTTAATAACTGTGTCCTGATGCACATACGTAGCAATAGCATACATAGAATAAAATATCAACATAATAATTTTTAATTTTTTAATTTTATGTTATGTTCCAATGTAATGATATAGAAAAAAAGTTTTTCTATTAGGTCTTAGGAGGATATAGAAATAAAAGTTTTGTCATCATATTCAAACTTGCATGTCTGTCTTCTGTGAATCACCAAAGGCAGAATTTTTCCATTCAGTTACAGTTAATGCAGACTGAGACTTTCAAGTTTTATAAAGAAAGTGAATACATTTCACATGAAAACTACACCACTTTCACTGTTGCACTACTCCATGTAACCTGCACATTTATTTGGGGTAAAAAGCCTCTATAATAACCTCTTTTCTGGGTCGCTGATCATGATGAGAAAGGGAGATTGCAGTTGTCTGTAATGATACATCTTACACAGGTGTGCACTGATGAAGAGCTACGGTGAACAATTGTTTGAAATTGAGATAAAGCTTTTACTAGAGTTGTTAAAAATGTGTGAAAGTGACAGAAAGAGAGATTAGTCAGCTACTGCCATATTCTGAAAGGTTTGTTTTTTCTGCCTCTGCGGAATGAGTTCATAAATATAAACACAGTAATGGCTTTTGTGTCATGTCCAAATGTGTGCTCTGGCCTGTTTCACATTGTACGTATAAACGTGGCATACTTACATTTATTCAAGATTTATGGGCCTAATACTAAAGTAGTTTTGGAGAGCCAGACTTTGTGAATTCCGATGCACATCAGCATATTTTGGCCGGGACATTTATAGGCAGGTAAATGTGAAATCAATGATGCCATAATAAAAGATCAGCGTGTAGGACAATAGTTCATACACATAATAGTGCAACAGTCTAAATGAAAGGTTATACTGACAACACATTGGAAATTGAGTGTAATATCTATTTTACTCTTTTCAGAATGTGGCTATTGAATGTGTAGTATTGAAACCTGTGTTTTAAAACTGCTTATTTAGTAAGAGCAGTGTTATATCAGTTTGTAGCATCATATTTATAAACCTTTGCAGTTTAATGACACTTGACCCAGAGGCCAACAATTAAAGCAGAGCTCACAGAAACATCAGCCTGTTCTGTCTGTAAACCTGAAACTGAAAACTGTAACCTGAGTTGACCTTCTGCATGAGGCTGCATCTTTACTGGAAAACATATTGTGAAAGAAAAGGCATTTATACACATTTATTAGCTTGTTAAGTCTGACGTCACGTGTCACCGCCTCTGTGTCCAAACGCTCTATCAGATACCACGAGAAAACAACAAAAGTTGCTAATATACACTCAAGATGTGATATAATACTACCAAAAAATTATAATCCCAACCTTTAACTCCATAATGAAATCCCGGATAGCCAGACAATGAAAATGTAAATATAAATAAATAAATATAAAAATTATTTGTGTTTGGGACGCTGTGAGCATGGAGACTGTAGTGTACACAGTTAGTTTGAAAACGTTTAGCTTAAATGTTTAATATGAATAAACAGTGCTCATAAACAGCTGCTGAGGCAGTATTCTCAAGTGAAGCAGGTTGAGGCTTGGACCCGGAAACATCGCTTCTTACGTCACCACTTAACATCCGAATAGGCTGTAAATGTGTAAGTCAAGTTAGTCAATGGCTTAACATAGAGTATTTTTGTAGGAAGGCACTTTGAAAATTGGTTCCAGAATGGCTTTCAATGCCTAATCCTAGCTAGTTCTTTTAAAAAAAATTGCAATTTCCCCCACATATCAAAATAGCCAATTTTGTAAATGTTTTAAAAACATTACATGAATGTAAAGGGAGCATTCCATTTTATCATTTTGCATACAGTATGGGAATGTTACTTTTGAATATTGTCTGAATGTTTTGAAACAAGCAGGGTCCAACTAAAACATTTTAAAAGTAAAATAAATAAATAAATAATAATAATTTATTAATGATACAGAAGAAATTTAATGTTTTGAGAATGTTATCAAAGACCAGTTCAACCCATTATTAGTTGGGTTAAAACAACCCAGCATTTTTTTTTCTATTTACATTACTAGAACTTTGGTTTATAACTTTTGAGGGAACTTTTTTTTTTTATTTTAATAATGTTAGCTAAAGTTCTGATTACATTCCCTTTTAGCTGATGTAAAATGTAAGATTTTTGAATGGCAGTTCACATTAGATTTTCTTAGACTTTAAAAATGTACTGCAAACAGAAATGTTTTTCCTTTGTGTTTTTGGAAACTGTACAGATGACGTTGTCAAAATGATCTTTGCAAAAACTACTAAAAATGCTGTATTATGCAGGCCAGTACTTTCAGTGTCACTATGTGCCTGCACGCACACCTATAGACTTGAACACATTATACTCATGCGCATGACGTCCCCATTTTCAAATTCATATTTTTGTAGTTTAGATAAATATGGGATGGTTTTCAAAAACTTGAACTTAGAAAAACCTTTTTTCAGTCCCTGTTGTCATGTAAATGAGCGGCCAAAATGCCAAAAGTTTTCTGTTTTTAGTTGAAAATGTTTTAGTGTAAAGTTGGCTGCACTTGAACCTGCTTTCATATTAAGGTTTTACCTATCCAGACCTTTGCTTGCTTATACTCACTATTGTTTTATTTGTAAGTTACTCTCTCTCTCTTTCTCTCGCTCTGTCTTTCTATATTGAGACAGCTGTTCTGGTCGGTGCATTCTAAAGTCACAGCTGCTGTGCTGCTCTGTGTTGCAGTGCATCTCAGGTCAGGTCCCTAGCAGACAATGTATCGACCAGTCAAAAAGCCCTGTCAGAGCTTTGAGGATGTTTGAGGGTAACCTTATCTGACCTCTGTTGGCTAAATATGGTGATTCCAGCCACAGTGTCATATCATAAAAATGGTGCAATGTAACTTTCCTGTTCTCTAGTTGGATTCACTCACAAGCTTTACTGGACTTTTAGTTTGGAGCTAAACTATGCTGTTCTAAGGTATGTTAGAGGTCACAGAATGGTTCAGATGTGCTCACAATAGTGCTACTAATTCCTACACTCTAAAAAATGCTGGGTTAAATACAACCCAGCGCTGGGTAAAATATGGACCAACCTAGTGGTTGGGTTATTGCCCAGAAGGGTCGGTTAAACATTGAATGCAACTGTAACCCATTCGCTGGTTTTGTCCATATTTTACCCAGCGCTGGGTTGAATTTAACCCAGCATACTTTAGAGTGTAAGTGTAAAATGCTCCAGAAGGTTGGTTGGTGAACAGGTGTCCAGTGAAGCATTTAATGGGATAGCATTTCTTCACTCTCCAGGGGTGGGGGGGTCATATTAAGAATTTATATCTTTAATCTGACTCCTCAGGTTTTGTCTGGGGGGAGTAACAAGAATTTAATTCCTGGATGATGGAAAACAAGAGTTGGTTAGAAAACGTTTAATCCATGTATGCAAATGCATATTTCTCATATAGCCTAAATGTATACAGCTGATAAGCTAAGCGAATATATTACAATTCAAAGGGTTTCAAAATATTAAAATCTGTTACTGTGTGACTTTCTTTCTTTCTGACTCTTTCACATTTTACATAACTTTCATTAAGGGAATTCCTGCCCTTTGTTGTGGAGTGCAAATGAACATCGATGTTGTTTCCCCCTTTCTCTTGCCCTAAAGGGAAATGCTCTGACAGGTTATTAACTTCTTTTTTTCATGAAAAACAAATGTTCATAGCACTGTGTAGGTCACATTGTTTTAGAGGGCATTTGCTTTGGCTCAGAGCATATAGTGATTGTCTAACAAGTTTTACAGAAAAGTGCTAAACTAATGTAATCAATAGCAGATAATTTCCCCTTAGTAAACAAAATCAAATTCAGTTGGCCATTTGTCTTTGTAGATATGTACTTTTGTTCTGTTATTTGCCTCATTAGTTGGACACCATTTCCAATATCTGCTTTGTGAATCTGCTGATAGTCTGACTCCTGCCAGTTCCAAATCTATGGTCTATTATTTATACATTTCCACTATTATTTTCAATGTATTTTTGTGTACTAATGCTACTTAAAGTTGCTATAAAACAGAACAGTTTTGTAAAAATTACAATAAGATCTTTAACATGTATTTTGAAAATAGACAGTATTTTTTGTTTCCTGATGACTTTAAGCAATATGTAAGTGTTTGTTTTGCAAGTAAGTGAGATTGAATTTGACTTATATGGAGAATAATATATATATATATATATATATATATATATATATATATATATATATATATATATATTACATATAATTTTCTACTGAGGACTCACTAGTATTCAGGATTTTCTCTATTTTCCTCATTTGTTGCCTTTCACTTCTGAATATTTTCTGATATTGTCACATGTGCCTGAAGCTCTCTCTCTTTATCTCAATATCTCACCCTTTCTCTATCTCTCCCGCTCTCTCTATCTGTCTCTCTGTGTGTGTGTGATGGAGTGTAAGCTGTAAGACTTATGAGGTGGAGATAATGGCAGGTAAATCAGATGTGTGAAGGTCTCTGGGTCGTTGCTTTGAGAGAGGTGTAAGCTCGTGCATATTGATACGAATCAAGCTCTTAAACACACGCATGTGCACACATTTCCCTCAGTACTGCTCTTTTTGCATGAATTCTTCATGTGTATTCACATGACAGAGCATCCCAGCAATGACAGAAGCCATAAAGAGAAATGAGGTGGACCCAATGGACCAGAATGAGACCGAAAATTCTTGTTTGACTGTGGCTGTTTGACTCCGTGGCCATTTCAGGTGCGAAAACAGAGTGTGAATAGTGTATGATATTCCGGTGTGGGGGGAAAAGGGACATTAACATTCTATATTCAACCTCTCTATGCTGTCGTTATTGGAAGGAGTGGTCCAGGAAATTCCCCCTCAGCTTATTAAACTATACAATATTACTACCAGTACAGCACACAACGCCTCAGCTTCTCCCCATGCACACATAACTGTTTGAAAATGGAATAAAATCACCTGCGCGAGACACTAAATTAACTTACACTAGCTTTCAAGTCCCTAATGTCTCTTTTCTTTTCTGAAATTTTCATCAGAGATAAAAAGGAGCTGTTGTTTTCTTTAAAAAGCTGCACATCTTAAAAATACCCAGTGGTTTTTAATAGTTTTTAAGAGGCAGTCTGGGAATGTCGGTATGTTTGGGTCTGTGTATGTATGAACTGATGTTAGGCCAGAGATACTTAAGATTTTGCCTGTTACTTTCTGGATTAAATTTGTTCATCCTGGACTAGGCTTTGCATTGGGAAATCGATTTATCTATCTTCCATCCTTTCATCCTATAGATTCAATTGGCTGTCTATCCATCATTTTGCCATTCTCTCCATCCATCCATCCTGCACCTAAATGACACATAAAAACAAAACTAACTGTGGCTGGTCACTTTGGTGAAAAATCAGCCAGAATCAGCTGCAGTAAGAAGCAGACTAAGTTTTTGGCATCAGAATTCTCTCTCTGTCCTTGAATTATTGTTTGCTGAATTTGTGCTATACGCTAAACTGAACCTATTTTTTAAGCTGAGTAAGTGTCAGGCTCCCCTCTGTGTCTTTACCTCTGCCTGAGGTGATGTGCTGTTTTATTGTCTTAGAAGCAATACCTTGTCCCCATTTTACACGTATTCCCATCCAAACATTATAGCTGCATTTATCTTCAGTGCATTGTCTATGCAGTCTTAAAAAAACAACTGTATGTCATTCGGATGGTCTTTTTAAATAGGCTGGGAATGAGAGGTGTGGGGGGGTAATTTGGGTTAGAATGGTGATTTAGAGTTGCAATTACATAAACTCCTTTAAATCTGCTTTATTTGTTTTCTTCGGACAAACATAATTAACACTGATTTTTATGTAGTTCTGGCCCATGTGGAGAAGCATCTTCTGTGAGAGTGAATCATTATGTTATGGATCTGATAAAATCAGTGGCTTTGTTATTGTTTTTTGTGTGTTAGTGTATTGAATGATAGATGTATTGAAACGCTCTTTCATTAGCTCTGAACAAAAATGTCTTTCTGTACAGTGCAGAGATAAGAGGCTGTCAGTCACCTTGCATGTGGGAATAAGTCTTAGTCAGCACAAAGCAAAATCTTCATTCTCATTCAAGCTGAACAGCCTCCCTGTTGGTGAAAACCACCAGATGTAGATTGATTCAATGCTAATTGCTTGCATGTTTGATGAACATTTTGGGTTAATTGTACAAATGTTTTGTTTTTCTTTTAGGAAAATACACAAGGGCACATCCTTTCTGTACTGTCCTGTAACACAAGCATCTACAGGCTTTCTGCAAGAGGTCATTTAATGGGACAACACTGAGGAATTACCTGTGTGAGGGAAAAGCCATTTCCATTAAATTCAGGGTGAATAATGAAAAGCTGTTTGCACATTCTAACTACAAGAGTAAAACAGTGTGGCCTAAAACCACATTACACAAAAAGCACAAGTCCCTCTGAATCAAGCTAGTGATAAATCTGCTTGCCCAGCCCCTCCTGTTCAAAGTAAAGATTTATACACCATTCATACAACTACACCTTGTTCTTGAAGGTTTTAAATACATCAACATATTTGAATGTAGGATCATGTGACACCGAAGACTGGCATAATATATTCAAATAGAAAACTCTTTTAAATTGTAATAATATTTCACAATATATCTGTTTTTACTGTATTTTTGATCAAATAAATTCAGCATAAGATAAACTATTTTCAAAAAAAAAAAATTAATGCTGTATTGTACATAAATGACAGCAATGTGCATCTGAATCTGACAACTGCAAAATTTTATGCGGTTGATTGTATTTTTTCTTTCCTTTTATTTTATTACTTACTTTTTCCATTATAAATAGCTTTAGAGATAAATTTCCAAGGGGAGTTTCTTCATTATCATTGCCTATTCTCATGCCTTTTTAGTATTTATCTCAATGCAGAGTTAAACATAAAAATTATTTAGTGTTATAATTGCTATAATATCTCAGGAGCATAGACAATGGCTCCATTTAACAAGATCAGATATAAGGAAAGTAAATTTTCCTCACAGAACATTTTGAATTGGAACAATCCTTTTTTAATGACTTTTGAACCAGCAGGTCTTGCCCTGAATTTTTAATTTTGTAAAAACAAACCAGATTTTTTTTTTGTCAGTAGAGAGAGAATAAGACATCGTATAACACAGAAGTGTATGTAACAGGTCCTTTTATGACTTAGATATAGCAGAATCTTTCCTGTTACATAGATAAAGTATAAATATGTGGAGAACATCCAGAGTTTGAGGTCTAGTGACCTTCAGGACAATCTGCCAAATATCCACTGCCAAGATTTGAAATAAGGAAAAATAAAGCCGGTGCTTCTCTTGATTTTGCATATGTATCTAGAATAAATATTTGCACAGTCTTTGTCTTGTCGAGCGGAAAGTCAGCAATTTAGAAGAGTTGCTGATACTGAAAAATCATTCCTGTCCTGTGGAAAACCAGCCTTAAATATGTAAGTACCAGCCTTCTTTGAGGACCGATTTAACCTATGGTCTGTTTTAAGAACAAACGTCATAGAAGAAGCTTAGAAATCTGCAGAACCATGTGCCTGCGAAATGTATTAAGCCTGATTAAGTCATTATCTTAAGTACAGATATTTTCTGAGATAATTCCAGAGAAATTTTTATAGTTGTTATAAGGCTATCGGCCCCACAATAGGCGCCACGTGTTTATTAGATCAGATTTAACAGCATTTCTGAGCTTCAGTCCTGCAGGGTCAATTAGAATGGCTTTTAGTAGTGCAAGTGAACATTGGCGGCAGTAAATGTGACAGATATGGCGCCTCGGTGCTACACAATATTAGAGAGAGAAAGAGAAGGTGCGGTATTTGCTTCCCTCATTAAGATGAGGTAATACATGCCCAGAAGAGATAAATCTGTGGGAAGCAGTCACACACATCAGCTTAATCACAGTCTTCCCCATAAATTAAAAATTCATTTTGTCACCTTACCAACTATTAATAGTAATAAATTTTAGCTCTCCGCACCAGTTTTTGTGATGTAATTAATTTTGAAATTTCCTAGTCCTTTTAAATACTAAAAAAAGTATCCTAAATAGATATTTATTAAGTGTGTGGTTTTGTGCAAATTGATTTTAATGCAGATTTTAGTGGACACATTTGCATTTTGCACAAACTTAATTAGCACAATTCCTTTAGTGAATTGACCACAAAAGCAGTAAACATAGTGCATGCAAATAAATAATGCAATTCATTCTTGGTGAATTCCCCCATGAGCCCCCAGCTAAGGTTACCCAGAGGTGAACATTATTCTTAGCCTGGTTTTAAATGGATGAATTCCTTTACACTAACAATTTGACCTGTTTGTGCAACAAGCTTGCATAAAGATTTGCTGATTCAGCTCTGTCAGAAAGGGGCTTGTGGAGTATCTGATGCGGTATGTCTATAGTTACAGAATTATTTGCAAGAACTCTTGGATGCAGAGCAGCAGGGTGGATTGATTAGCTCTGCACTGCTGTTAATGAAACATTATAGATTTTCAATGGTCCGCTTGAAAAGCGGTCAGAGAACAATGTTCAGAATTAAAAGCCAGTCTCATTCTATAACTAAGTATCCTTTATTCTGAACTCTGGTGGTTATTACAGTAGCACTATTTGTAGAACTAATGTCAGATGACCAATATACTCTGTCCAATATGTATGTGCATATGTATAATTTCTAACAAATAGGAATGCATTTGAAATATTTATAATAATATGTAATTATTACATTTATAATGAATTAATAGTGTAATTTTTAATAGTTTGTTAGTACAGTAACAATTTCTTAATACTGAATATACACAAATTAGTTAGATTGCAGCTAATTTTCTTGATTTTTTAGATTCTTCTTTAGCTATTTTACAAAAGTGAACTAACTGGCCAAATTTGGACGTGAGTTACTTAACATTAAATGTTATAAAAGTAATACTTGAGGCTGAATCACATCTGCAATTCTCATCACAATAGCATGGTGCATTGGGATATTGCTTAATTGGGTGATACCTGTCAGAAAGGGTGCTTTGAATTATTCAGAGTTTCATTTTGTGATTTCTGACATGCTTTATGGATCCTCAACCGACTAAGAAATGGAAGTCTAGTCTGTATCTGCCTAAAGCAGCTGTTTTCTTCTTGTCATTGTTTTGGTAACCAAGGTAACAGAGCATATGCAGATGCCCTCATTGTTTCTGTCTGGAAGAGCTTCAAGAGCTCGAAAGAAGAATGAACACAATCCGCTCTCCTAGTAAACAACCCAACTTTTTTAAAGTTGACTAAAGTTTGAATTGTAGTTTCATTTGTCATATCCGAAAAAGAAACTGTATGGAACTAAAGTAACGAGTGTGTACTTATCCAGTATGTGCCCTCTTGACATAATCCAGCATGTGTCAACCAGTCAACTGGTAATGTTTAAAAATCAGCTCAAACATCAATTGTTATATATATTATTTAAACAGTTATTTGATGAGTGAAGTTTCTTTCTTTAGATGTATTTCCTAATGAACTGTTTGGTTTGGAGTGATTGTCCCCCAAATATCCAACAGGATAGAATTATGTCACAGATTTGCTACTTGATAGTATGGCAGGTGGTATTATGGAGAGGCATTCAGAGCATTTGATTGGACAAAAATGTTTGTAGTGCAGGATGAGTCATCAATATTTGAATTAGTTTTCTGTATAAATTTAAAACTTTTTGAAGAGTACACTAACATGTACAGTACAGGACAAAAGTTTGGAAACATTACCATTTTTAATGTTTTTGAAAGAAGTTTCTTCTGCTCATAAAGCCTCCATTTATTTGATCAAAAATACAGAAAAAAATGTAATATTGTGATATATTATTACAATTTAAAATAATTGTTTTAAAATTTATTATACTTTAAATGATCATTTATTTCTGTGATGCAAAGCTGAATTTTTAGGATCATTATCACATGATCCTTTAGAAATCATTCTAATATGATGATTCATTATCAAAGTTGGAAACAGTTCTGCTGCTTACTATTTTTTCAGAACATGTGATACTTTTTTTAGGATACTTTGATGAATAAAAAAAAAAAAAAAAAAAAAAAAAAGCTATGTTTTTAAAATATAAATATTTTGTAATAACAATATACACTACTGGTCAGTAATTTGGGGTCAGTAATTTTTTTTCTTTCTTTTTTTAAATACAATCAATACTTTTATTCAGCAAGGATGTGTTAAATTGATAAAAAGTGATAATAAAGAAAATATATCATTACAATATAATATTAGAATTTTTTATTTTATTTTGAATAAATGCAGTTCTTTTTAACCTTTTTTTTATTCAAATATATTAGACAGCAGAACTGTTTCCAACACTCATAATAAATCAGAATATTAGAATGATTTCTAAATGATCATGTGATAGACTGGATGTTACATGTGACACTGAAGGCTGGAGTAATGATGCTGAAAATTCAGCTTTGCATCACAGGAATAAATTATTTTTTTTAAAGTATATTCAAATAGAAAACTATTATTTTAAGTTGTAATAATATTTCACAATATTACTGTTTTTTTCTGTATTTTTGATCAAATAAATGCAGGCTTGATGAGCAGAAGAGTCTTCTTTCAAAAACATTAAAAATAGTAATGTTTCCAAACTTTTGACCTGTACTGTACATAATCTCAATGCTAATAGACCTGAACTAAAAGCCACAAACCTACTATCCAGTCTTTCAGAGCAGAAAATTCTGTTATTGTGAACTAAAAGTTTAGTTCTGCTTTAGTCAAAGTGTTGTCTTTGTTCTGCCCTTTTCACCCTTTCCTGTCACTTTATTCACTGTCTTTCAAAAAGCAAATTCATGTACATTCTTTGTACAAGCCATCAACTGTGACTTGATCGATTTTTCATGCACATTAAAGGACAGTTGGACTGAGCTGCTAATGTACTCTTTGGACACAGTGCAGCATTGACAAACCCAACTGGCATCTGAAAAAAAGTTTATGATGTACAAAGGAATTATGGAGTTCAGTTGTACAAGGTTTATCAGTCAATGTAGGTTCACACACATATTCTCAAGAGAAAAATATATAAATCCACCCATCACTTAAAAGCAGATCTAGATTAAAGTTTGTCGGATTAAAAAAGAAAACTGGAAAAAGCTATGTGTTAGAATTCTCACAAAATCACATTATGCAGAACCTAAGTGCATCATTTACAATTTGAGCAGTGTATTCTCGTTGTTTTCACAGTTTATCAGAGAAAGGTTTTGGAGCACCTTAAGGGTGAGTAATGACAGAACTGTCATTTTTGGTTGAACTATTCCTATTCGTTTAATACAGTTTCCCATAATGTTATGGGAAAACCCAGTCCCTGTATGCTTTTACTAAACATTTAATGTAATTTCCCTGGGGTGACATGAGATGACATGTAATGTTATTTAAGACACATTTATGGCATATCTTTGAAGGTCTTTTCCATGGTGGGAGGGCATACTGGGGGAGTGTTCAAGTGACAACACTAATTCAACTGTTAATGGTGTCATTTTTTTATGCTTTAGGCAAAATTATGAAATCTTACCTGTAATATAAGCTAATGGGGGAGGGGAGGGTTAGGGCACAATGTCCCTGAGTTTGATAAATCGATGGATGGATGGAGAGTAGTGCTGGAATTTTTAACAAAAGGGCACAGCAACCCTCATCTATCTTTTATAATCACGGTGTCATCTAACAGTAAAAATGTCTATTTCATCCATATCCAGTTCTTAGGATGCCTCAGGCTTCAGTCGTATGTCATAGTAGCAGCTCTCTGCCTCCTTGACACCAGCAACTGGACACTTTTTGGCAAAAGGGAACAAAAAGTAAATCTCCTTGTTTGATTGCTTTTGACAGGAATAGTGTCCAGTTTTGTAACAAATCAAAGTTCACTGTGATGTCCATCCAACAAGAATAAGACAATAGATTCCAGAAACTAATATATCCAGCATGAACACTAAGCAATCCCAGGTCATAGTCCCAGTATATATATGCACTTCAGACTTGTATTGTTAAAATGGTTCTTTGTTTTCTTCTTTCATACTGTACATAAGTGTCCAGATATTGTTCAGGAGAGAGTGAGTTGTCTTTCTGCGATAGCTGAGTGGTTTAGACAGCTGCTGGGTTCCTTTTCTTCCTCTCATACCTTTATTAGCATACTGTACAGAGCTCTTCGGCCCCTACTGATGCCTCATGGGGGTTCAAGCATCCTTAGAAATTTCAAAAGAACAGTGGGCTCTTTGTGAGCGATGTCTTATCTTTGCTTCTCTTTCCAGTGCTTTTTCTTCACTCAAATGGCCATTAAAGGAAAACAGTTGCATCTGACATGGTCTATTACATCAGTCAACTTTAGGTTTACTAGCAGACATCAACAAATTATGATCCACCTTAATTGTATTCTCCTCTCCAATATATTGTGTGGAAACTGTCTGTACCGAATGCTTGTTCTTTGGTTTGGATGTTGTACATCCATGTAGATTTTTGAAAAGGAGTGAACTGTACCTCCAATCCAATCTTTTTTCCAATCAGCATAAAAACTAACGTAGAGTAAGATGATGGTAAATTAAGCATTGACCACTATAGGGTTCCTGTTAGAGAACTGATGAGTCATGCATGTGATGTTGAACTCTTAATGAATACTCATCAGACAAGTGCAAAATTTGCATTACATTTACATTTGGTCATTAAGGAGGAGAACCTTATAGGGTGACTTATAAATGACAAACATCACAAAAAAAAGGGGGCAGCTGTGGCCTAATGGTTAGAGAATTGGACTTGTAACCAGAAGGTTGCAGGTTCGAGTCTCGGTGCTGGCATGAGTTGTAGGTGGGAGGGAGTGAATGAACAGCGCTCTCTTCCACCCTCAATACCCATGGCTAAAGTGCCCTTGAGCAAGGCACTGAACCCCCAGTTGCTCCTTGGGCGCTGGATATATAGCTGCCCACTGCTCCGGGTGTGTGTTCACGGTGTGTTCACTTCTCACTGCTGTGTGTGTGCACTTGGATGGGTTAAATGCAGAGCACCAGTTCCGAGTATGGGTTACCATACTTGGCAAATGTCACGACTTTCACCTTCAAGTAACTTATCATACAAGAGCCAACAATGTTTACAGTTTTTAAAGAGTAAAGTTCAATTCATACTTCAGTTTTTTTATGCGTAGCTTACACTAGGGTATAGGTACAGTGCACGTGACAAGAATTTCGTCTTCAGTATAGAATGCATGTAACCCGAATTTTATAAAGCCCAAAGTATACTTAGTCTGCGTTCTGTGCCAGTGACTATCCGTGCAATTTAATTTTGTCATTTCGTCACATGGTCCATGGATGTCCACACACATCAAAATTTTTGTGTCTGTGCAGATGCATACAAAAGTGCATGTGGAATGAAGTGGAATACAGAAAATGAAGTATAGATTACCCATGCCTTCACTCCTATATACTGTGAATTTTTTTTTTGCACTATTAATATATTCACAAGTTGGCAACACTGAACTGGCCAGTTGTTTTGCAGTCAGAAAAGAGACAACATAACAAAAGGCATAGCAAAATAAAGAAAACAATAGCAAAAACAATAGCTATCCACATTGACCAGTGCAAAAACATGTCATTGCTTATAGCCTTTGTTGAGAAAAAAACATAGACACTAGACAAGGATGAATCTTTCTAGTGTGCATGTGTCGAGACGCTGTGTTCACACACACTTTTAAAAGGAATATACTTTGAAAATCACTGCAAAAGTTCACTTTAACATAGGCTATACTCATACAAAGCCAACCGAGCTTTAGCTAGAGTGATTTTGATGCACAAGGCTACAGGTGAAACCTTTTTTCAAAAGGGTGCAAAAACATTTATCAGAGATCAGAACATTAAAATATGCAGTAAAGCCATACTCTAACAAGATACATGAAAACCTTTGACTTAAGAAAAAAAAAGACGTCACACCGGTATATTAATCACGGTAACGATATTTCCGCCATGGTAATGACCTAGAGAAAGAGAGAGAGAGGAAGGGAGAGAGAGGAGGTGTATATGCCCGTGAAAGAGTGATGAGTTGATACATTCTTGCAGATCTCAGCAAAAAGTCACTGAGATGGTCGATCTCTAAAAATAATGGCCGTGCATTATTCATGTGGAAACCTGCACGATCATCAAAACGCGCGCGCGCTGTGTTGATTTTACCTCCTATAAAAAAGACAGGGAGGGTCCCCTGCTCTCTGATCTCCTCTGCTATCCCTATATGAGAAGATGTAAATATGATAGACTGCTCTTAATTTCCTCGCGCAGATCATGCGCAACAACCCGCAGTAAATCTACACGCAAGCGGAGAGAAAAGAACAGCGCGTGTGCCAAATCCGCTGTTAGTTCCGACTCAAACTCAATCAGCAAACGACGATCGCCGTCACGACTACATCGACCTCCCCGCTCAAACGAGTCCCCGCTTGTCGCATCCGTTTAGTGCACTTAGACAGCACTTACAATGCAGTTTGTCTGAAGTGTCGCGGCGTATTTCATCATCTTAATAACTTAAAAGACCTCTTCCCCCTGCTCGAGCTATAAACTCTTATTTATGTCTCGAGAAAGGCAAATGCAGTGCTGCTCACTGGCAGTCATTCATGTCATGTTCAAGATCTGGACCGAAAGTTAAAGGTGATGCTAAAAACAATAATATTTATGTCCAAACGATGTTTCATGGAAAAATAGTTTAATGATGTTATTAGGGTGAGTTATAGAGAGGTAGGCTATTTGTTTTAAAGAACCGCATTTCTTCACAGTTAAGTTACCCTACATTGTGCATTGAACTTTGACACTTGCCATTAGTTTTTGATATTAACATTAGATTAGCATTAGATGATAAAGTTCTTTAGACTTATACCATTTGAATGTCATTTTATCAAAATTAAGACTTAAGTAGGCCTAAATATGTGTGTGTGTGTGTGTGTGTGTGTGTGTGTGTGTGTGTATATATATATATATATATATATATATATATATATATATATATAAAATGTAACATAAAGCCATTAGATATGTGTAAAAAAAAAAAAAAAAATAAAAAATAAAAAATAAAAAAAAATGACAAAGCATTAACATCTGATGAATGAAAGAGCCACTCTATCACTCAACCTGACTTATCTCAACCTTCCTTCCACAGTACAAATCTCTCTGACTTATAAAAAGAAAGAAGCAACCCACAGTAATATTTCTCTGTGTTTGTGTGTGTGTGTTGAAGTGTTACAGGATAAATGCAGTTCAGCAGAACTTGACTAATGGTTAGCCTTCTTCAGATGTACTGGCAAGGTAAGCAACATCACTATTTTTCTCACATTCTGTATCTTCGTGTGCTTGTAAAGAACAAGAATCTTGTAATATTCATACATCTATAATATTGTATATGTTTTTTTTTGAGATATTACTGCCACCTTATAGGATGATTAATTATTAATATTTGGACTCCCATTCTCTTCCAATCATTCCTCAAAGCTGATAAACCAATATCAAACTTACTTGTAGGCGATATTTCATAATTGATATGCTTTTGTCCCACATGACAGAAATCACTTAAATAAGTGTTGCTCCTGAGACAGCCTAAAAAGAGCAGCCCACACTTCTCATCAGAAACGCCTTCTACCTGTCAGTCATTTCGCCCGTTCGAATAGTTCACCCAAAAATGAATATTTGCAGATAATTCACTCACCCTGAGGCTATCTAGGAGTTTCTTCATCAAAACAGATTTGGTGAGATTTAGCATTGCATCACTTGCTCACCAATGGATCCTCTGCAGTGAATGGGTGCCGTCGTAACTAGAGGTCAGACAGCTGATAAAATTCAGCAAATTTCATTTTTGGGTGAACTATTTCTTTAAGGTTTGCTGACACTGGATTTTCTGACATATTAAATATTGTATATATTTGACATCCCTAAATAATATCTCAAAGAGAAAACCAACAATCAAACATTTTGTGAATATTTGTGTGACCAAATAATACCACTGCTGACATCACTCTCAAATAAATACTGTTATAATGCTGAACAGTCTTCAGTCTTTCTGTGTTAATATCGAAGAATATATGAATGTCCTGCATACTCTAGGTCAGTAGATTACTAATTAAGATCAAAGAGGATTCTCCTGAGTGTATGTGCATGATTATGCCATGACAGTATATTAAAATGGAAATGTATTATTACACCAGAGGACATCTTGGACAAGGGCACAGAGGTGTATTAGCAACGAGAAATGGTCATATTAAAGGTGTGTGGAATGGTTTAATACATCTTTTCTTTGACTGATCAGAGTGTCATTGACCTTCACAGCCCACAGAGTAATTACTTAAGAGACTGTGGGTATGTGTGTGTGCATGTGAGTTTGCAGGACACACATATCAGTGCACATTAATATAGCACCCTAAAAATGAATATTGCCGCTCTACCACACTCTATCACCTGTCAGGTAAAAGTGTGTTGCACATTGATCGAGAGTGACACTACTGCCTTCACGGGCAATATCATGGCTGTCATTATATTGTTCTTGAAAGATATCCTTAAACAAGGACCGAGCTGTGTGAGTGCAGATGTGTATAGAAGTCTTTAATTATAATAGTAGATATGCAGAAATTAAATTACATTTTTAAAATCAGTGCTATATTATAACAGAGAAAAAGGACTGTGGTGGTTCCTTTTACCAAAAACATAAACATTCATAATGCACTTTTGATTTTTACCACCGAATATATCAGTGTATCAAAACGGGAAGCAGAATCAATAAATTCTTTCTATCCTTATTCATTTAGCTTGTATAGACCTCGCTCGGTATAAATGAACCATCATGGATATCCTAAATGCTTTGCATTATGGGTTAATTTCTTATTAGACCAGTGGCTCCAGGATCTTGGCTTAAGGAATGGAAAGGACGGTGAGGAATAGAGGGAGAAGTGAAAGAAAAGAATGAAAAAAAAGAGTCTTGGAAGAAAAGGTAATTTCTCTTTATCTATCACTCGTGCTCAAAGACAAATAACAGCTCACAAGATGAACACACCCTCAGCATTTGAAGAAAAAAAAAATGCTGTGCCTCAGTGTATGTATAATGTAATCAGTAAATTGCTTTTGATTATCTTGAACAACATTGCTAGTCTCCACACACAGCAGATGCATATTTGCCTCTGAGTTTAATATATTCATGCTGTATGAGCCCTGGAGCTACTTTAAGGGGATGGGCTGATCTCTGTGGTGTGTTTCCATTCAGAAGAAATTTATTACATGCTGAGTCCACACTTCATGCTGTAGTGCAGGTGACTGACTCTGAAAGCCTTTAGAGAGCCGTTTAACATACTATCAGCAGTGGAGAGAGGACAGCAAGAGAAAGAAAAAGTACATTGAAAACTGATATTAGTGACTAATTAAATCCCAGAGAGACAGAAAAGGAAAGAAGAGGAGAAAACTGGGGAGAACAACGCATAAGGAAAGAGAAAACCAAGCACTTGTACTGTATAAGCACTTGTGTAAACTAATAAGAATACTAAAGAAGAATAATGTGTTTACTTAAAGGTTACTTGGACAATAAAAGTGGAGTTATTTGAACATATACAGTATAAAATATATTATACATATACATATAAACAATTTTAATTAGACAATTTAAAAGTTTTACTAGTTTGCAAGCTGGAGCCACTGAGGATCAAGCTTGTTGGTCCAGCACATTCCACAGATCTGGGGAATTTGTTAGACCAGGGCAACTCTTCATCATGTTCTTCAAACCATTCCTGAACAACCTGTGCAGCGTGGCAGGGTGCATTATGAGCTGAAAGAGGCCACTTCCACCAGGGAACACTATTGGTGTAACCGGTCTGCAACAATGTTTAGGCTACTTGAGCCACAGTAGACCTTTTGTTGACTCCGACCAGACGGATAGCGTTCATTGCCCTTGTGCACTGAATGACCCTTGAGTGCCCAACTGTCTGTCACCACTTTGTGGTTTGTACTGTACCTTCTCACCACTGCTGACTGGGAGCAACCCACAAGCATTGCCGTTTTGAAAATAATCTGACCCAGTTGCCGTGCCGTAACAAATTTTGCCCTTGTCAAACTTCTTCAGATCTTTTTCCCTGACCATTTCTCCTGGGTCCAATACATTGATTACGAGAACTGATTGTTTGCTTACCATCTAATCTACCCAGACCTTAATATGTGGCCTTGTTATAGAAGATAATCAACGATATTTGCTTCACCTATGACTGGTATAAGAGATTGCGAGAGAGTCAGAGAGTTGTTTAAAACCACGAAAATATAAAATTACTAATAAAAGTGTGTGTAAAGGACTGAGTTTTGTGTTTTAGCTGACAGTGTGTGCTAAATCATTCAGAGAACATCACATTCTGTTCAGTCCAGGTTTATGCTTAATTGTTCATCAGCTCATTTTTCCTGCTTCATTACCATTAAATCTCATGTGGCTGCAGGTCTGAATTCTCATAAGCAGTAAATGTCACAGATGGTAATAGTTTATTATAACTTAACTGAATCGTCAATCTCGGGGGTTTTCCCTGTGTCCTTCTGTCTAGTCTTCAGAGGTGATGTTATAACACATTGCACTAAAACATAAAAAAATAGCTAAAATATTTGATATGATCTATTAATGTCTATACAGTATGATCTATTTACAGGGCCGGCGCTAGCCATTTGGGTGCCCTAAGCACAAATGCTTGGCGGTGCCCCCCCCCCTCCCCAAACCCAAACCAACCACCCACCCACCCACCAACCAAAGAAATAACTACCATTCAGAATTTCTTAGTTAGGTTCTCTTTACTTCCAAAATAACTGCTGCAAATGAATAATTGGAACTGAACAATGTAAACACAGAAAGTTAAAAGTGCAAAAAAAGTTTAGTGCAAATAACAGTATAAGTGTATGAATTTTATGAAGTATGAATTTTAAAGTGCACATTTTAAACTGCAAATAACCATGCAGTTTAAACACAGTACACACACATATATCATGTAGACACAAACTTTTATTTGGATGCGATTAATCGAGATTAATCTTTTCCCCGCCCCTAATAATTTGACAACTCTGTGAATATGAAAATATACAAACACTGAGATTGTGGTTTTTTTTTCTAATTGCAGTTTCACCAACAGATGTCGCCCTTGGCCGAACCTCTTGAAAATGACCGCATGCCATAGTACAACAACGAAAAATCTTTATCTAAGCGGTCTAATTTGGCAAAATCCACATCACGTTCAGTTTGCAGGGTTTTTTGTAAAGTTCAGACTGAGGCAGATAGACATTGTATTGAAGCGAAGAAAATTACAATAGGGAACGTTCTGCAGTAATAGCTATATGCACACGTGAACACATCTGTAACGTACGGGGGAAAATTAGCTTTATTTGTCATTCAAATATGACGATGAGGACCCCAACGATTGGCCCTTTCTTTCCTTCTCAAACAAACTGCATCTTTAACAGCCCAAGTTTTCCCCCGGACCCCGTTAAAATAAAAGACTCAACATGCAGGGCTAAAAGCCCCGGATCTTTTGCATACTAGCGACGCGGACGCGCCGATGCCCCTGGGACATGCATAACACGCAAGGGCTACAAAACTAACATTTTTATTTAAAACATTGTCTTACCTGCAAGCGACGCGCGAGCATCATCCCGCTGTCTCTTCTTTTTCTTTTTTCCGCCCCCGACTCTTGGTGCCTTTTTTGAGGCCATGTCTGAGGTCGGTGTCTGCCAAATTTGACAGTGATTGAGGCATAATCGAACAGACCACTGGGAGGTAGGGAAGGGGGGGGGGGCACCAGAGGGAGACTGGCACAGAGATTCACCTTTTTCTCGACTAATTTGGTCTAGGCCTGTATTGCTTTTGTATATTAACATGCTTTTAGAAATATTTTATTTGTTATTTATACTAGTAGCCTATTGTGATGATTTTTTCACGACCCAGATTTTTTGGTGCCCCCCCAAGCACTTGGTGCCCTACGCGCAGTGCGTGATGTGCGTGTGCGGAGCGCCGGCCCTGTCTATTTATGTCAAGAACCAAACTACTGTGTGGCCCACATCCAGATATTTAAATCATGAAACAGTTTGCATGAGCAGGAACTGTTTTATCAGGAGCAGACATTATCTTTCGATGTCCTACACAGTTTGAAGGCCTCTTTGTTGTAGTGTAATGACCTCAAGATCCCAAATGCTGATTTAACTGAAAATGGTTCATTCATCCTGCATTAGGAATCACTGTTTCTTGACCAGAAATGGGTGGGCATTGTGCCATGGTGAGATTAATAATGCTGAGTGCTTGGCAAGGCAGGGAAAGGCATTGTACTTCCTGAGGAAAGGCAGAAAAACTTTGCTATAGTCAACCCGGGAACAAGTAATACTGAGGTACAGTGATCATTAAAATGATTAAATTATACAAATGGAAGCATCCGGAAAGATGTTCCTCTCAGCAAAGTGATGAGAAACTCTTGGATGAAACTTGAGCAATATGCTTAATGTAAGATAATAATATTTGGTCAAACACATCAACAATATCCTCTTGCCCTCACATTGTGTTACTTCTATCATGTACATCCACTAGATGACAGTACAGCACTGTGAAACACAAACAGACTGCAGCGGCGCTGTCAGATAAAGCATCAGAAGCTCCATCATTTACTGTAGAAGCAAATGTACTGCTGTGAACTCTCAATCTGTCATTGTCTCTTGTTGCCTTTCCTGACTCATCATTTTACTGTTAGTGTTACCTTCAAGTTCTGCCTGTCCTGCAGAAATTGAGTGAAGAAGGAAATGTGCAAAATTTATAGCATTTATAAGAGCCATCAATTCATTTGAGACTTTCAAGGCACCGGCATTATGTGAAAACAAACTCAAGTCAGCTTTAGTGGTAACCCATCTATCACAATCCTAATTAATCAGCACAATAATAAATACTCGCTTATTATGAAATCAAATACAGAAAATGGCTTAAAAAAAAAAGATACAAAATCCTCTTTAGAAAAATAAGTTGATAAAAATAAAAAAGACATAAATGTGAAAGCCAGTAAAATACTTGCTTATTATGAAATCATATATAGAAAATCACAGAAAAGTGATTCAAAAATGCTGCTTCAGGAAAAGTAAATTAATTAAAAATGAGAAAAATAGACTTAAACAAATGATCAATATTGACCAATATGGCAGAGTGTGGAAGTAAAATAAATTAAATATTTTATTAATAAATCCTAAATATTATATACAATTTAAATAATATCTTATAATTGTTTAAAATCGGTACAATAATGGCTTATTATGAAATCATGTACAGACAATGTGTCATAAAATCCAGTTTCAGGAAAAGCAGGAAAGATCTTTACTTGTTTTTTGTTTTTACACTCTTTTCAGAAAGTATGTGTGTGTATGTGTTCATGTGTGAGCGTTTATATCTCAAGGAATGTGTGTTTGTTCAGAGTTGCACGTGTGTGTACTTATGTTCATAGTTGAGTATTTACGTGCAGGCCTGAATTAGTGTGTGCTGTACAGTAAAGGGAAGAGTGCTATTTAGCTGCATATGTTGTGAGTTTAAATGTTTGGCAGCAGAAGAGTGTAACAACTGATGGTCCAGATTTTATGCTTATGAAAACAGAAAATAAATCAGAAACGGAAAGGGAGAGAGAACGATACTGATAGACGGCCAGTTGTGGTGTGAAACCATTTTTCAGAGCAATAAAATTGTACAACACACACTGCATTTTGTTGACAGGACACTGCTCAAAAACTAATAAATGTGTCATTGACATTGGCATGAATGGTAGCGCTGTTGCAACATTGCAAGAAGAACGCCACACATGCTACTCTAGTACATACTGTACCTCAGCCTAACAGACCATGTCTCAAACACCATGTGTTTGCAGGTTTAGTGTGTTTAATTATATATAAGTATGTTTGTCAGTGTTTTATGCTCAGTTTTGCAGGTGCACTGGGCCAAATCCAAGTCATTAAACTAGCATGTTCTTTTACAGCCACTTTAATGCTAATACTATTGGCCTGGAGCCCATCCCAACCTGTTAGGAGAGACAGAAACTGTGTTTACACTGGTCTACGACCGGTTTCTCTTGCTGAAGTCTGAGTATTTACCCTCACATCACACAGTTAAACTGGTGTCAGACCAGCAGACATGCCACTCACACTCAAGAGTCATTCTGTTCTTTATTAGACCACATATTTACTCAACAACATGCCAAGACCCTTTTTCGGGTCTTGTTCTTGTTCATGTCATAAACAAATAATCAGAATTCTCTGGCACATACGTGAGTGATGATTTCATGGAAAAAATGAGGTGTTTCTTTCCATCTGCACGATCTGATTTTCATTCCTTAGGCAGAACAGAGACAGAGGTTGTTCTTATAATCCCTCAGGGTCCGGTTAAGAGGTAAGATGTGCTCGGTTTTTATTGTCTGCTGTGTGTGTGAACAGAATTGTCTGTATTAATAAGTCTATTCTCAGTATTTTTTTTTTAGACATAAATAGACCCAGATGGTATCTGACTCTGACTTTTTTTCTGTGCTGATTGTGTGGGTAAATTCTGTGTAATATAACATTTAATCTCTGTAATATCTGTGAACTAAAGTCTGTTGCATACAGGCTAATGTCTCTTATAATATTAATCTTGATGAATTGCCTGATTAAGTTTTTTTAGTAAAAAAAATAAAATAATAATAAATAAATAAAAGCATGTTTGTAAGAATGGCTTTGAATGCATTTAAAAATACATCTCTTAAAAATGTTAGGCTATTGTTATTTTCTATCAAAAAATAATACAAATCACCTTCTCATGTTATATTTCATATTTCCCTTACAAATTAATGGGTCACTATAGTAAATAAGATTTGATTTCACCTATTTTAAACCGTGTGCGTGTAATTTATATACTACTCACTACTCGTACTGCATTAGACTACTCTTTAAAATATATATACTGCATTTATTTGAACTTTATCTACATCAATACTTTCCCCCAATGTGTTCACTCAGGTTAATTCAAAAACTATAGTTTAAATTTTCTCCACCTTTTAGTTTGCATTTTAGATTCACATTGTTACTCTTACCTGCAGGGGGAGCCACATACCCAGATTTGCACAGACGAGCTCTGATTGTGTGTGTTTGCGTACAGTCGTCGCCAAGAGTTTTTGCAGGGACATAAATTTGGGGTTTTGCAAAGTTTGCTGCTTCAGTATTTGTAGATTAGTTTTCCACATGTTTTTATGATATACTGAAAAACAATGATAAGCATATGTTAAGTTTTAAAGACTTTTATTGAAAAGAAAAAAAAAACCTTGTCAGTAGTGGTGGCCCTTGTTCTTCATAACCTCTGCAATTCGCTCTGCCATGCTGGATATTAGCTTCTAGGCCAAATCCTGACTGATGGTAATCCATTCTTGCCTTATTAGTTCTCGGAGTTGATCACAATTTGTGGGCTTCTGCTTGTCCACTCGCCTTTTAGGACTGACCACAGGTTCTCTACAGGTTCTCTATTTCAATGTCATGATCTTTGAGCCACTTCTTTATCACTCTTGCTTTGTGACATGGTGCTCCATATTGTTGGGAAATGCACAGATCATCACCAGATTGCTCATGGATCATTGGAAGAAGTCACTCTTGCAGGATGTTTTGATACCATTCTTTATTTATGGCAGTGTTTTTGGGCAGAATTATGAGAGAGCCCACTCCCTTGGTTGAAAACCAACCCCACACATGGATAGTCTCAGGATGCTTCACTGCTGGCACAACACAGGACTCATGGTAGCATTCACCTTTGGTATTCTTCCCTCCTTTTATAGCAATCAGTCTGGCCTCTTTCAGTCTATTTAGTATGATAGTGATTTCACCAGACTAGTACTCATTCACACTTTCACATGTCCTGCTGATATGATTAGTCAATTAATGTTAGCTGGCCATTTTGTGTCAGGACCAAAAACAGTGATTTTTTTTTTTTTTTTTTTTTTTGTGAAAAGGTTTTGGCCAATGACACTTTTAGCAATTATTTAAAATGCATCTGATCACTCTACACAATCATCTAGAAACAATGTGAATGAACACCACAACAGCTAAAGCAGCAAACTTTGCAAAACACAAATTTTTTTTGACTGTACAGTAAATGTTCTCGGACATCAAATCAACTTCAGCTGCTCCCTCCAGCTTCTACCGCAATCATGACGTCACACTGCTTGCAAAGAGGTCGGGTCATCAGGTGTTCTGGCTCACAAAGGGCAAAGGTCAAAGCCACAGGTGGGAGGTCAGTCTGCTGCCAGACACTGTGCCTACCCTCTGCTCCGTAAACTGGAAACATCTGCAGGAGTCAACAGAGAAGCGTTAAGGGAGAAAAAAAACCCCAATATAAATCTTCAAAGATAAGCAAAACAAGAGAAGAGGTTCCTCTCATCGCCATGCCTCTCCAACATGTTTTGTAAGTGGTTAGTGACCTCATTTACTTTGGCTGCAACCGGATCCTATGTGTTTGTAGAGGAAAGGTGCTTGCCTTGAACTGAGGTATCTGTGATTTAAGATACACAGCTGTCAATAAGAGTGATTTGGAGGATTAAACATGGTGATTGCAGGTGAAAAATCACTGTAGAATTTGATTACCAGCCATTTATCCATTCAGACCTTGACAAATATGGCAATAAATTAACCTTGGACTGCAGGTAGGTTCTACACAGAAACATTAATCAGATTCTCAAGATAATCAAGGTTCGATGCAGTTGAGATTTATTCAAGCTTTGAATTGCTTTGGATTTAATTTTTTTGTTCATGTGTTTTTATACTCTTTGTGTGTGCAAAATGATTCAGTGAGTAAAGGATTTAGAAAGCTAAGAGTGAAGTTAGCTTTTTTCACACTGTAGCCAAAGGTTTATTAGCTGCTTGTTTATGTTTCCACAGCGAAACCACAGTGTGCGACTCTCAGACTTAGCCATATATCGTGGTATATGTACCGTGAGTAACAAACACATCTCAACTCACTTTGGCTAGACTGCAATTGTTGATGTTCGAAGGTCTTCTGAAAAACTCTGTGAAAACCTTTTTAACCTTTTCAACCCCTGTCTCATTGCGGCAAGTGCAGCGACAGCAGAGAAAGCAACCACAGTCTGACATTTCAAATAGAGCAGCTGTTGTTTTTTTAAGTCAGTTATCTTTCTATATTTTATAATATATTGCAACAAAATCATGTATAAAGTTAAAAGTCTACATTGGACATTATCTTTACAACTAATATTTGCTTATCATTTTCTTATGCCTATTGTTCTGGCTATGTTATTTCTAGTAACATTATCAAAAGGATAGCAAAAAAATTTTGATTGTTTGTGGAATGTTTTTTTCCTGAATCATTTACGGTGGACAATCATCAACGATTTTGAAATCTTAATGCTTATTATTTGTTTCAGAGCATTCAGAGAACAATAAAAATAATGCTTTGATTGTTTCCTTAACGTTTTCTCTATTAATACAAAGTAATGGAATTATGCAAGCATATGGAGTACGTCGGAAATAGAACAGGGCATCAATTTACTGTCGGTGTCTCGTCACGCCAGGCCGAATCCAGTGTACACAGTTTATATCACTAATTATAATGGGATCTCTTTGATTCTGCTGGGTGTTCAGTTCGTGTCTTGTGCAGCTACAGTACAAATGGTATGACAGTCAAAACATTTTTTTTTTTTGTGCTTATTTTAATAGTGTAGGGTCTTCAACAGACTGTCTAATCTAATGCAGTGACAGTCATCATTTACTCACCCTCATGTTGTTCTGAATTTGCATTTGCATGTTTCTTTTGGTGAACACAGAAAAAGATATTTTGAAAATGTTGGTAATCAAAAAGTTGACCTTTCTTAAAAACATTTCTCAAGATATCATATTTAATTTTCTTTATTGGAAAGAAAATCATACCAGTTTGGAACAACAGTGTGACTATATGATCATTTTCATTTTTGGATAACTCCTTTTAGTTGTGGCTTAGGTGTCCAAATACATTTTGGGGCTGCGTATTTATAAATCTGAGCATTAAAAAATCAAATGTAAACCAAAGAAAGCACATACAGATGCACATTTACTAGTTAAACATTTAAAGAGAGCACTCCCTCTCCGCTCATCTGTCTTCTGTGATGTATGGAGCTCTGGTTCCTCTGTGCAGTGTTCTGGGGACAAAGACACTAAGCAGGCTGCTGTGGTTTAGTGAAGTCAGGCCCCCTGACAGACCGAATCTAACTGTGACTAATAATAAATACAGTTCAGTGATGCTCAGTGTGACAGAGAGGATGAAGCTTGAGTATTATTGATAAATAAGCAGTGAGTGCGGCTCAGTTTGATACAGTGAGACCTGCAGCTAACAGCTGTGTCCTGCTCCCTAAGCGGCAAAACAACCAGTTTATCCTGTGGATTTCGTGTACAGAGACACTGACAGACTCGTACTGCAGTGTTTCCAGTGTTTGAAGCTGCTGATGTCAGGGATCAAAGACTCCCTCCTCCCTCTTCAAACACACACACATATTCTCGCATCCTGCTGCTCTTAGATCCTCTGAGTCCCATCATAAGTGACTCTGATGGCATCTGGTCTGTTGTTCTGTTCCCAGAGGCTCTCTCTGTGTTTTCTGCTTTCTGTTTCCTCGTGCTGATTAATTCCAGTGATCTGCGAATGAGACTCGGTCTTTCCTCTGTTATCCTTTTAAACATTAGGCCTGCTTCAGTGCATCAGGACACCGAGGAGACCTTTCAGCAGGCGGATGAAGATTAATGCATGTGTGTATTTCTGGAGAGTGCAAAAGAGACAGCAGTGTAATATATGTGTAAGTGTGTGTTTCAGGATGGATGCATGCATATATATCCCATTTCGAGAAAAAAAAGAAAGATTAGAAAAAAAAGAATGAAAGATGAGAAAAATGTGAGATTTTTTTTTAAGCGGAACAGATAAAAAGGAAAAAGTCAAAACAAAAACAAATATCTGGTATTTAAATATTTAGTTTCATTGAAAACACTAAAATTGTATTAAGTTCTAAGTAATTTTGCCGAAAACTCACTCTCTGGCTATCCAAGTTGTAGATAAGTTTGTTTAATCAGCACAGATTTGGAGAAATAGCATTACATTGATTGCTCACCAATGGATTCTTTGCAGTGAATGGGTGCCGTCGGAACGAGAACATGACAATAATCCTCAAGTAATCCAAACAACTCCAGTTAGTCAGTGTCTTGTGAAGTGGAAACATGCGTGTTTGTTAGAAACAAATCCATTATTAAGGCATTTTAACTTTAAACTGTCACTTCTGACCAAAATACAATCCATAATAATAGCTCCTCCAGTGAAAAAATCCATTCCCTGTTGTTTTCTTTCACCAAAATACAGTAAAATATTTGTTCAGAACTGTTTTCGCTTGATCTGTGCATTTTTCTCTACTGATTCAGATTTCCCTGGAGAAAGCATTATTTTAGAGGACTTTTATTTTAGCTGAAAGCATTGAAGGATTTCTTGATGGATTTGTTATTTATCAAAACACACAACTTTTTTGAAATGGAGTCATGTGGACTTCTTGTGGATTATTGTGATGTTTTTTTTCAGCTGACTCTCATTCTGACGGCACCTATTCACTGCAGAGGATCCACTGGTGAGAAAGTGATGTAATATCAAATTTCTCCAAATCTTTTCTGATGAAGAAACAAACTCATCTACATCTTGAATGACCTGAGGGTGAGTACTTTTTATTTTTCAAAATGTGATCGTCTTACATCATATAAATAATTAAAATCTTTAAAGTCCACATTGCATTCTGGTCAAAAACCACTTACAGCAAATGGCAGTTTGACTGACATTTGAAGTGATCAATAACAGTTAATTTTGTTTTGTAATTACAAACTGAATGCATATGAACTGCACCACAATGTTATTAATGGAAAATTCAGAATTTTCTTTGAGACTCGATTTTATGAGTTTAGAGGCATGTCAATGGATGCAACATCTGTATTTACTACAGATGTTGGTTACTATGCATTCCTATTTCTTTTTATTTACAATAAAAATAGCTAAATTGCATGTACAATAGTAAAATAATGATACAATTATGATAGAGTACATAATTCAGTTTACAGCACCTAAATAAAATAAAAGCATAAAAACATAAAAGAAAAATACTTTTTTGTTTAATGAATTAAATTTTTGTAGAAAAAAATGTAATGAACATCTTGAGCTGACTATTGTAATTTGAATGCAACAAACAGTAACTTTCTAACTTGTAAATAAGATTTAAATAATTTTGACTAGCTGACTGAAAAGAGCTTGGAAAAAACAAAAAACAAACAAACACACTGCTCACTTTTCTGTGGCACTTGTTTCATTTCTCTGGGATCATTGTGTGCATCTTTTCTGTGTGAGAGGTAAGCGCGCGTGTGTCTGCATGCATCGATAGGCTGTGGAATACTCCTCTCCGAGCTGATCTGAGCTTTAGCGCTCCTATCACTCAGCAAGAGGTCCACTTTAACCCTCTCTTTTATTAATGGCCACCCAACACTGAGCTGCAATAAGGACATGAGAAACGGCAGAGAGGGGTAATTTGTCGTGAACACGGCCAAAGGTCGAGGAGTTCAGCTGGGAGAATCTTCTGGGTGCTTCGGAGAGAGATGGTGGACGAGAGAAGAACATGGGGCCAAACCAAACATGCTCGGCTGTCTCTAACTCTCTCATTCTGCTCGAGATGGATCTGGCTTATGGCCAGGACACATTAAGAGAGATGATGACAGACAGAGATAAATAACCGGAACATTAATCATAGAACGAGAGAAAGGCCAAATGAGTCAGTAGAGAAAGGAAAGTAAGAAAAGGTGTGAATGAGGCAGATGACAGGGAATCCTTCTACAGAATGATGGAGATCTGCTCCATGCAAGACAACAGAAGCTGAAACAACAACAAAAGAGCCCTTTTTAAGGCAATATCTGACAGTTTTGAACACTAAACAGTTCACATTGTAATGCAAGGAATTCGAGGTAGTGCAGCGAAACTCGACTGAGAAACACAGGACCACACACAGCTGGTGTTTAGGAGCGTTTCCTCAAACCTGCTACCAATTTTGCTCCTAATCTGCAGCCCTGACCACCTCTGGCTTTTCTGATGGTGTAATTCATGATTTCAGTGGAACGTGGATTCTGTCTGGCAGGACGCAGCGGCTCACAGTGTGATAAGCCGCACGCATTGGGCTGCTCTCAGATATATAAACTTCTTTTCAGAGACTTTGTGGTTTTCAGAGGAGCCTGTTGGTCTATGAGTCTATTTCATGGAGTTATTTTGAGATACTAAACTACAATATTGTGGTTAAAAACTTTGGTTCCAAACTGTTTTCCACAAAAAGGGGAATCCTAGCCACATTGATGACTGTGAATGCACAAATCTTACCTGTACAAAAATAAATAATTCATGAATCATTTGCTATTCTAGGTTGGCTGCACCTTCTGCACTGTGTTGGTGCAATTTAGAAGTAAAATATGACAATAATTGCAAATACATAGGGGTGTCTCTCTCTGTCTTTCTCTCTTTCTATACTGTATATGTTACCCATCATATGTTATATGTGTGTGTGTGTATATAGCATAATGTGTAAGTTAGTACACAGTGGAATTGTAATCACTGAGGTGGAAATGAAAGCATAACTGAAATACAATTACCATAATATAAAGGATACATTAATATGTGATCTTCACTGTGAATATTGAATGATTTATGTTAATTTCATAGTTTTGAAATTCATATTATTATTTTCATATAATTTTAGATTTTTAGAAGTCATTAGACTATACATTAAATTCTTTAGTCTAAATAAGATTCTATAGTCTAAATGAGTCATTAGGAAATAATGTGATTTTAATGTGACTTAAACAAACGAATACATATTTTAAAACGTATTTATTTTAAAACGTATTTATTTTTAAACGTAAATCTGTGAATTTCAATAAATATCATGACATAAGAAGTACTCAAAGTTCTCTTTCCTGTGTAGGGCACGTGGGACTCTTCTCAGGTCTGCTTTCACGTGTTGTGCTTTAAATCTTTGCAATATAGGCAGCATTCCATTAGGCTTTTCATCACCGTCTGTAATTATCCCATGCCAGAGCTCATTCCCACAGCAACTGCGGCCATGTCCAGGATCCTGCTTGGGTTTGAAGTGCCTCTGTTTTATGTCCTATCGAGAGACGGTTTGCATCGTCACGCACAGGATGAATAAAGTTTGCTGCAGTCACACTGAATGCCTTCAGAAGCATGTCATCTGCCACTTTGACCCAAAATGCCACAGCCACTCTAGCAGTGAGGTAGGAAAGTGACAAGTTAGGGGCATTGTTTTGTTTCAGTACCCCATAGGGCTGATGGGGAAACTGCAGTCCATTTACGTAATGGAAAAATCACGTTATAATGTGTTCAGCCTTGAGCTTACAGCTCAGTCACAGCTGTGATATTTGGACAAACAACACATTTATTATATCGCATTTATGAAACAATTTAATAAATAATAATTAGAAAATTTAATAATGTACATTTTAGACACAACATTGCCACTTACTTTATTTTTGCTGTGCTAACAAAAACTAAATATTTTAAAAAGTAAATATGCAACAAAAAGTTTAAATATTTTTTTTTGGTAAACTAAATAGCAAGGTGCCTGTAACTACCTTGCTTTGACCTGTATGAATCCTGGGCCACCCCATAGAGAAATCCTATGTTTTTGTCTATTCCAAGACCCACAACTGCACAAAAGTTTTCTCCCTTTAAATTTTTGTATATTTGCATTACATAAATTTGGTTTCGGCAGCCTGCCCATGCGTTGACTGGGCCACCCTGAAAAGTCCCGGGGCTCCCTACAATATGACCAGTCCATCCCTTTTCTTATCTTAAAACATCTTGGTCATGCACTCAACCAAAACCACATACAGAATCCGAAATTCATTCTTTCATTCTCATGTACTGCTCGAACCATTCTCGGAGTGAGATTTAAAACTTAAGTTGTGCTTGTTTTGGAGGCTTTGTATGTTTTTACTCTCACAAGCACTTGGACAGAAAACACCCCTGCATTTCTATCTTCAGCAATGTTCAGCATTTGTAAATCATGACAAAATGGAGCCCCAGAGTTTACATTAATGGCTGGGACCTCACTTTAGAGCACTTGATCGAGTGATATTAAGAGTTTCCTGTAAAATGATGTTTGGATCCTTGACATTTTTTTTTCCCCACACACTCTCAGCTCAGAGGTCTGCGTGACAGTTCATCTCTACTGCACCATGCTAGATCATAATGATCTCCCAGCTGTTCTGATGAGAGGTTTGGATGCTGATAAGCATTCATTTACAAAGTGGTCTCTCAGTGGTCATATATAATCCATGATTATTCATGATTTGCTACATTTTTTATTAGATTGAATTTCTGCTGTGAATCCATCATTGACTCACATCACTTACACTGTCAGGGGTAACGTCCACTTTATTTAATTTAGGTTGTAGAGATTCTAAGGTCAGTTTAGTTGCAAAGTCAGAAGCAGAACCCATAATTTAGCTTTTCATTTTCAAGATGATCTGTTAAGACAACAAATATGGATTAGCGCAGTGAATCTCGACATATCATGCAAAAGTCAAATAGATGACATCATACAGGAGCTGCATTTTAAATAATGTTGTGTAATTTCAGCTTCACTCCCAAAGGGAGCATTTGAACCTTACATTGTTGTTGGTCAAGAATCTCTTGGATTTAGCAGTCTGGTCAGAATATAAATCCACACTCAGGCCCCAGGAAACCATCCAAAATGCACTACTAGTGCAATCTGTGAAATGTCTTGAGTTATCAGTTTAAGTTTGGCTTCAGGAAATCTACACATTTCCCATGAATAGATTTACACCTCAGGAATCATTTCCATGTGTGAATAATGTGATCGAATAATGCTGAAAAATGCTGAAATGTTTTTCTTAGACTGCTACATACCAAAATATTTCTCCAAACCCGGAGAAAAACTCTTTCTGTTTTGAAGAGTGTGTCAAAACACAGGGCTCCACCTCAGGGGAAAGACTTTACCATACGTCTGTACACACAGAACCCATAGCCAGGTCACTGCTCCAGAAGACCAAGCAATCAATCAAATTACCTGCTAAAATAAAGAATAATAAATAATTTTAAAAATATTTTTTTGTTCACTGCTCACTCAGCTTCTGTGCCAGCAGATCTGTATTCGTTCCATAGAAAGTGTTTTCTCTCAAGCTTTGAAAACTCTTATGCAGTCACTCGGAGGAACGGTTCAGGCTGGGCTAAAAACACAAAGGTCACAGGTTTGATCTGAGGAAGGGGTGACTGAGAAAGTGGGGAATTACCAGAGTCACAGGCCCTCTGTTTGCATTGTGCCCTTTAGCAAAACACTTACAGTACTCTCTAGTTATCAAGCAGCCTTCTATTGCATTTTTTGTCACTGTTTTTCAGGACACCCATTTATGATAATGCATGAAATATTTAGGAACCAAGTAACTTTTTAACAAAAGTAAAAAATAAAACGTTGTGCTAAAATGTTTCCAACATGTCATCCAAACACCTCATATGTTATAGATCCTATAACCAGTTACTGTATGTATTTATTTATTTAGCCTATAAAATATTAATTCATTAAAAACTTTTGAATATATATATATATATATATATATATATATATATATATATATATATATATATATATATATTTAATTACACAGTGACAAAAAGTTTTAAAGGGGTCATATGATGCGATTTAAATTTTTCCTTTTTCTTTGGAGTATTACAAGCTCTTGGTGCATAAAGAAGATCTGTGAAGTTGCAAAGACTAAAGTCTCAAATCCAAAGAGATATTCTTTATAAAAGTTAAGAATTGTCCACACCCCCCCGAAATGGCTAGTTCTAACACGGCCCCACATCTCTACGTCACTATGTGGGAAGATTTGCAAAACGCCACCCAAATGTTCACGCAAATAAAGAAGGCGTACCTTTTATTCTCGCTGTTGCTGCTGGCGTCATTTCATGGACAAGCTGTGTGTTTCATTGTGAAAGTGAAACTTCTTTGTTTGGCCTTCCAAAAGACCACGATATCCGCTTCATCATGCCTGGAGCTGATCCGTGCTGGTCGCTGAGGAAATACAGCCCGGGGTCGTCACATGTGGTTGCTGCAACCCCCTGGCTGCTTCTTCGTCGAATCCGCCGGCCTTTCCTCGTTATAGGCACTGGCTACCTCTCACTCAAGCCGTGGGCCGTTCCTTACTCAAGTCCCCGGCTGTTCCTCACTCAAGCCGCTGGCCATTCCTCACTCTTTGCAAGGACAGTCTGGTGGTTCTGACTCACGATATGTAAGTAGGTTTACATATGTAAAGGATTTGGCACTGATGATTCAAACAAAAGTTTTGAGCAGTAGAGTAGGCTTGTTGTTTGTCGTTTCTCCGATCACAAATGCAGACATGGTTTTATGTTTTTGCGGCGCGATATGCAACGCAACGCTTAAAAAGACAGTATAAGTCATTATAATCAGTTATTATGTTCCCACTGGATGCAACAAGTGCCTCATTTGTAATGGGTATTATTGTTTTTGTCCTCTCATGCCGGTGTTCTGACTGGGACACGCCATTACAGTATATGTTGAGGGGTGTAACATTTCCGTCAGACACTTGAAACATTTGGCCAATCACAGCGCACTGGATAGCTGGCCAATCAGACCGATGAGCTTGGTAAAAATCGATGCGTTTCAGAAGGCGGGGCATAGAGGAGAAACAATAATGTACATTATGTGGAAAATAATGTGTTTTTTGAAACTTAAACCGCATAAACACATTTCATTACACCAAATACAAAAAATAATGTTCTTTTTAGCAACATCATATGACCCCTTTAAAAGTAGTTTTTGTCTGCTTCAGCTTTCTAACAGCATCTGTCAACTTTAAAGTGATTGGCCAATCAAATCAAACAAGGCATAGCTATCCTGAAGCATCAAATCTGAAGCATCATGCCGGAAGTTTGTTCGACTTCTTGTGAACGGTAGGTAGAAGTAGCTAAACATTTCATATTTTACAAATGTTTACGATAAAAAAAATGTCAAACGACTGATAGTAATATGATCTGATACAAACTACTCGACTGTGTCAAATTTCGAATTCAAAATATAAATTTTTACATGGCTAAGTAATTTATGTGATGAGAAAGAAACATTTATTTATTTTTTTACGTATTTGGCATGATTAAGAGTGAATCTGTGCACGTTAAATATTATTTGCAAACAGTTTCTAAACCATTTCTAGTTTCTAGTTTGTTCTAGACCGAAGTCAATTGTAAGTGAAGTAAGTTAAGGCACTGAGTGATTCTGATTCAAACTGCTTACTCAGACCGTGGGTTCGAGGCTATTTCATGGATATACTGATCCATAAAAAGAACCGGTTCATAAGAGTCATATGATGAAGAATCTGACATCATGGCTCATGTTGTTTTATTGACATTACTGTTTGTTAACAAATATCAGAGGTATGTTCTGTAATGCATATTATCTATGTTTATGTTTTAATGAACGTTCTTACTTGTATATTCAGTTCACATACAATTGTTTTGAATGTATTAGACATTCTGGTGCCATCAGCCTGGCAGTGCTTTCAGTTGCTCAACCACTCATGAGGCTGGAAACTCTCTTTACTGTGAAAAATAACATGCATTTGTATCTCCCTTCCTTCCCTCTATCACAGAAAACAAACACGCAGGATAATAAACGAGAGAGGAGTTCTGTGTTTAAGTTGGACGGGATGTCTAGCACAAACGGTGGGAAAGGATGCTGGCTGCAGGTTTGTACTCGGAGGGAAGCTGAGCTGAGGTGAGCAAAGCAGCACAACCGGAGAAATGCTTTACCTAAAGCCAAACCACGAGATAAGATACAAGGGCTTTGCCATGAATTTCTATATACCTCTGGGCGTTTGTTGAGTGATGTTTTGTCTTCAGCAGGAGGAAAAACAGGACGGAATAGAAAAAAATAAGGAGGTGAAACAACTTAATGTGATTGTAATCAAAGCATCACTTTGTTTAGCAGCTTGGCATTCTGTCGCTGATGTGGCACCGCTTCGAAAAGCATCATTAAAGCCATTAACTTTCATAATTTCCCCAATTTTCTTTATTTCAAATATAAACAGTCTCCAGTCAGCCAAGCGCTCTGAGACCTCCCGTTTCACAGGGAGCTATCAGATGAATGCTGGGATATCTTAGGGGCTTTCTGGCTGATCGGAACATATTCTAAATGATCCTGAAAAAGTCCTAATGGCAAACACAGGTGGGAAAAGTATTACAAGCCCATCAGAGCTGCTACCATTCTCACAAAGACAGCTAATGCTAAGAAAAAACATTCAAGGCAATTATGATGAAGTGGGAGAGGAGTGTGTACTTTCTTTGTGAAAGCAAGTAGTTGAATTGTACTGTTACAACTCCTAGAACGGTTAATTAGACGGTAAGTGAACTATGAAAGCAAAGCAGGCTATTGCTCTAATTCCAAAATTGTTCTGCTAATGAGCCTCGCAAAAACAACCATCAGACTATTTTTCAATTACGTGAACCTGGTTGAGCTGTAGTTAAAATCTGAACAATGTCATTTGTATAGCGTGATATTTATTTATTAGACCAGGAAAGCTCCCCCAAGCATTTCCTTTTTCAAAAAAAAAAACAAAAAAAAAAACACAAAAACAAAAGGTATTGCAAGATTACATTGATAAACACCTAGAATTTAGCATGTTTAACAGTTTATAATTAGCAGTACCACACATATAGTTAGATAAATCAGAAATACTGTCAAAATGTACAAGTATTTCAGATATTTACTTTGAAAATTTTTCACTGTCAAAAAAAAAATAAAAAAAATAAATAATAATATATATATATATTTTTTTTTCAATTACTTACATTATTTCCAATGAGTAAAACACACAACTCCTTAAACATTAATTCTTATAAAAAAATATATATAAGCCTGAGCTTAAAATATTTTTCTTTGTGCAGTTACACTTAAAAGTGTGTATAGTATACTATCACAATATCACAGATCAGCATTTCATCATTGCAAATGCATTGTATACAATGCAATGTATAATCAGAACAGAGATACATACTACTGTACTTCTGTTTAATGCATCTTTATTAAGTACTCGAACTGAGAATCTATTTCCACTAATCTTCAGTATGAGAAGTGCAAATCAAATGCAGTGTTAACTGTTTCACTGCCAACAGCAGAAAAGTGTAACAACAGAGCAGAATTTAGGCACAATATTGCTTTCAGAAATTCTTATTACTATTTGCACACATTTTCATTCAAAGAAAGGGTTTAGTCTTTGTAAACTATATTATTTGTGGTGATTAGGTTGCATTTAGTCTTAACCAACACATGTAAACACACATAGTTTTGAAATCTGTGAACCTGACTAGCATGAGAACTGAAAGCATGAGAACAGGATAACTGAAGATGACTCTGGATTAATTTAAAATATATAAACACACACACATGGTTAACATTGCAGCAGAACTAACATTCTGCTAGTTGCAACTTTACAGTTAGCATTTCAAGCACAAATGAATAAGAACGGCCAAAACAGCTCCCTCCTGTGGATGAAAGCATACATTTTGCATGTTTTCTTTCTAAGAGATGGTACTTTATGTTCTCAGAGTTGTCGATTTTGAAATAATAAATGACAGGTGACTTAAATTCTTAAATCTTTGAGATTTCAGGTTGTGATGCCCACCATCACCTCACTGATGTCCCACAATTTCTTGGCCACCTCCTCATCTGTGGCCTTAGCTAATAGCTGCTCTTCATGACAGTTAGCAAAGCACTTCCCCTGAACACCCTCCACATCCGGAGAGCAGGCCAGATAGATAGAAGTCTGCGCACCTTCCTCAGGGGACTTGAAGAAGGCCCGTGAAGCCAGGTTAAATAGTGGCTTCATCAGCAGTGGGATGTGGACATGCCTGCCCAGGTTAGTCCGCACAATCCCTGGGGTGAGAGCATTTACTGTCACTCCAGTCTCCTCGAGTCGGTGAGAGAGCTCCAGAGTGAATAGAAGATTGGCTAGTTTACTCCGTGCATAGGCAAAAGCTTTATCATAGCTCTGCTCGCTGTTCAGGTCATCAAAGTTTATTTCACCGTACTTGTAGAGCTTGGAGGACACTACAATGATCCGGCTAGGAGCAGAGCGTTTGAGGAGATCCAGCAGGAGGTTAGTGAGCAGGAAGTGACCCAGATGATTGACGGCGAACTGCATCTCAAATCCATCTTCTGATTTGGTGTATGGACACTGGTAGATTCCAGCATTGTTGATCAGGATGTCAATCCTTGACTCTTCCTGTTTGAGATACAACAGATATGGCAAATTGTAAAGTTATTTCTGAACACAAGGAAGAGGGGAAAACAAACAAAAAACAACCCTAGAAATCAACGCAACTTTATTCTACACTAATTTAGATACACTTCTCATCTATTGATTGTCTATTTTTTTTATACACAAGAATTTAAAGAATGGGCCATAGATAAAACAGTAGTAACAGCAATACACAATGAAATCTTTAAACTGATCAACTCTTACATACATCATTATAAGAATATGTATTATATTAGTTAATTCAAGATAATTGGGAAATTTTCCAGTCATCCCATTGGACTAAATTTAGACTATTTCGTTTTATTAAGTTTTAAAATATAAATATATTAATTAAAATATCTGTTGGCCAACACAATGCTGTGGTTATTAATACAAAACGTTTTTATATATTTAGTGTTTCATGATTATTATTATTAATTTTGTTCTATAATTGTTTTACTGTTCTCACACACTCTACTGGGACATGCTGACACAAAAAGGTTAAACTGTATTGATTGTATGAACTGGATTTTTTTTAAGCTTGCCAATGAATTCCACTCGAAAAAGGTTTCATGCGCGCGCACCCACGTGCTCTTCCCAAACTTCTCGAGCGTGCGCGTGTCGCGTGACGTTCGCGCACAATTGGCTATTGGTATTGTGCACTTGTTCTTAGTTGAAAACAATTCGACCAAAGCGTGCTGCGCGTGCCCTATATTTACTGGAGCGTTCTAAATATCTAAAAAGAGAACTAAATGCTCTGTACTTGGTTTGATGTAGTACGTTACCTTCATTATCTCTTCGCAAAAAATACGGACAGATTTAAGCGACGCCAGGTCCAAGAGTTTGATCACTAGTTCCCCTTGCCCTGGTCCGGCCTCCTCCTGGATCTCCTGGGCTGCTTTCTCAGCCCGTTCTCGGTTCCTACATGCCATGATCACTCGGCCCTGACACCGCAGCAGCTCCGCGGCCGTGGCTTTTCCAATGCCACTGTTTGCCCCGGTCACGATAATAGTTTTGCCTCGCAGCATATCGACACCTTCATCAAAATTTTTAGAATGGGGAATAGCTTGACTGTTGATCCTTCTAGGGCCATCAACAACGTCCAGTTCATGAGCAGGTTTGTAGGCGTAAACAATCACGCATGTGGGAAGTAACTGGAATGTTATTGAACTACATTACCCAGAATTCATAGCGGGTTAAACCGCCACGCATGTGCATTGCTTTTTGGTGAAAAACCAAACAGGGATTACAGTTTGAGATGAATTAATAACTTGAAACATCTAAAAAAAATAAAAAAAAATTCCTTTGAAATTACCTTTTCATTAAGAATAGACATAAAGTTAAAATAGTCTTTAGTAAAGAGCAATATGTAAATATGTAAAGAGAGCATAACCACTTGTGTATGATTTTTAATGTTGTTATTATCTTATGCTAAGAAGTTGCCACATAAGGAATACAACATTTGTATAATTTGTCAAGTACATAAACTCCTAAACCTCTTTTCCTAAACCTATGTTTGTATTCAAATCTGTGTTAGGACTACAAACTAAATAGCTCTATTAAGGCGGAAAACATAAACCACAAACCAAATAAGATCACACATTTATGTTATCATCATAATGAATAAATCCAGTGTTTAACAGTAAACAACACATTTTTGTTTTGTGGACAAAACAAAATTAAACATACATACACCTCATGGTAAACAAAGAGGGAGAATACATTGTAAATACAATATATCAGTTTCTTCGCACTTTTATCCGTATTTCAGTGTTTTAGTTAATTTATTATTGCGGCAAGGTCTGTCAGGAACACTGGTGGTGGACAACACACACATCAGTGAAGGAAACTGCCTGAGGATTGACTTAAGTACAGCATTGAAGAAGTTACAATGAAACATCTAAATGTAGGTAAACATCTGCTAAATTTACCTTGAAGAATAACATCTTGCACTATAAATAAAATACAGATAGTTGCAATGTATGTTCCCTGAGATATAATTAAATATTCTAAATTAAACTCTTGATTAACCATATTTAAAAAATCATAATGATCAAGGCATTAAGATTGGCAAATGCATCTAATTGCACATTATTCTCTTTGAAAAAGAAAGGGCTGCAGCATGTAGTTTAATCTCACAGTGCTGACACATTAGTACAGTACATAATATACTAGATCATTTTTAGCACCGTAGCTTCTTTGTATTTATATTTCAAGCAATCAATTTAACTTAAACTATCTGTATAGATCAATGTTCAAAATTCTCTCTGATGCAACCAAAAACATAAATACAATTACTGTACCTATAACTTGCAGAGACTTTTATGTATGTGCTTCCCTGCTCATTATACAAGTAAACATTTATATTTTAGCTGTTGCATAGATCAAATGTAAGACACTGAATAGGTGTTGAGGTACTGTACCTAAAGAATTGGGGCATTTGCATTTGATAATCAAATCTTTTCATTTTTTTCTGCATCACTTGTATCTATGTGTTTCCCCTTATGATACTTTTGTCCAATCCCATAGGGCACATGAGCGGCGATTGTACCAAGTTCCTGGGCACCCTCGATGTGAAACATCTGATCATCAAAGAAGATGTGAGGCTTGATCTTCTGTAAGAGAGGCCCCTTAGGAGCCCCAGCCAAAAAGAGGGCCTCATCTACCTCCAACCCCCAGCTCCGTAGGGTCTTCAGAACACGGGCCCCAGCGCTGGCAGCACTTCGAGCTGTAACGAGGTAAGTGCGAATAGGGCAGCTGATTCTTTGGTTTTTTGCGTAGAACTTGCGCTGGAGTTTACCCAGTGCTTCCAGGAAACATTTCAGGGGGCCCTAAAAGAAGATGATGCAATGCCAAATCAAGGATAAAAGGGACATTGCATGCTCCATACACGACATGATGGAGAAAATATTAGTAACAGTATTAATAATAAACATTAGTAGTTAGTAGCAGTCTTAGTTTACCTGAGCAAGAGGCTTGTTCTCAAACTCTTTCTCGTGCCTAAAGAAAGTATCCAATCCGTGTTTCTTTACAATAATCTCAGACTCGTCAGAAAACAAAACTGCATCTCCATCGAAGGCTACACGCAATTGCGTGTCACTGAGCTCATTCTCACTGTCGCAGGGGAACATTGTGGCAGCTGCTATTCCTGTCAAAATGGCCATTTAAAGCAAATTTAGCTTCATGTTCAGCTAATTTAAATACTTTAAACTTTTTCTTCTTCAGTGAAATGAAAATCCCATTTAGATCACAATGCATTTTTTTTAAATACCTTCTTCAATAGCTTCTTGTACCTTCTTTGAATCTTTGGACAGGTAGAGGTTGGTCATGTAGGCCTTTAGGTAACCAATTGGACTCTCTCCACCCGTCATGCAAAATCTCTCTATAGTTAGATCTGCAGGGAGAGAATTCATGTAATTATTGTTTGTATAGTATGTAGAATGCAGTACATATGCATTTGCATGCTGGAAACCTTATGAAAAATGATGTAAATCATTGTAGCAGTCTTTATCCAAATTTTGATCTGTGTGCCTGTACAGACTTTTTTTCTTTTTTTTTTTTTTCTTGGTGCATGTTGGTCTATTTCTGTGTAGAATAAAGATCTTTTAAAGAATGTAATGATGATCGCTATCAAAGGCTAAATTATAGGCTAGTAAATGTTATTACCATAGTAATTGATGCTGTTGATGAGGCGAACTCCGACCTGGGCATGATTATTAGTCATCAGCACAATATCAAACAGCTCCTCGCTGTCTGGGTATAGTTCTCTCAAATGAGCATTTACATTCATCAGGGCCTGTCGATTAGAGAAAAACAGTAAATACTAAAGGCATGGCCCTGGATATCTAAAGATATCCACGTTAGGCAATACTGCTGTGATTAATGGTAGATTAGTGTTACAATATATGATATCTATTTAACCATAAACAGTGGGCAGGACACAATAATGCTGTTATGCTTGAGTCTTGTTTGTTAGCGTTTGAGTCCTGCCCTGCAATAAAAAGGACTAAAGTCCATCCATGAGCAAAAGTGAAAGGACACATTTGTTTTCCATGTTGCTCTACAGATTTTCCCATAGATTTGCATCAGTGCAAATTGAATACGCCCTAACTGGCCCAACCATCTTATCTGACGTGTCAAGTTCATACTGGAGTACCTGTGCTAGGGGTTGTCAGTGTTGGTTGGTTGGTTGGTTCATTCATTCTTTCATTTCTTTCTTTCTTTCTTTCTTTCTTTCTTTCTTTCTTTCTTTCTTTCTTTCTTTCTTTCTTTCTTACCATTTGGGCCAAAATTAAGAGCTGTCAGTGCTAATAAACAGTTTCTATACATATGCACTATTCTTGTGTGACACCAAATAAAAGAGTTAGATCAAAGGTAACCAAATTATGTTACCTAAAAGGTTTTATCTATATGGTTATATTACTGAATACAGTTTTAAGTCATGTTATTTGTAATCAACACCAAAGAAGATTTCAGGAGTAATATACCTAGATGATGTAAACCCAGGTGTGTTGCGAGGTGCTTCTATAGAGTGCATCAGTTGGGTTCTGAACATAAAAATCCTATATTTATTTTTCCATAGGGGATTTGATTTTGAATGATAATCTAAAAAGCCTGACCTTGAAATTGATGCTTTATGCATACGATGGTATATGTATGCATAACTTTTAAATAATCTTGTTTAACAGTAGTATTCCTGCATGGTGAAAATCTATATTACTCATGATTCTGCAAAAAAAATCTACCCAATTCAGAATATTGAAACATACAAATCACGACAAAAGAACTATTTAGAGTCAAAAGTTTTTATATTTCTCCATCATTTTTTTATTTGTTTGTCCTTCACAATGCTTTGTATGATCAAAGCGATAAAGCTGTACACATTTTACGTTAAAACAAAGTCTTCAAATAAAAACTTTAATTAAAAATTCCAATGGGAGAAATACTGAAAGGGTGGGGTGGCCACCATTGCACTCTGTATACAAGTGTCCAGTTGCATTACCTGTGGCATCAGGTTCCTGACAGGTGCTGATGGAGGTAGGGTGAGTGTTATGATTAGACAGCATTCCGATTGTTTTGGAATATAGTAGTGCAATTATTTTGCATATTGTTTGAAAAATCATTTTGAAAGTTTTTAATCAAGTGAATCCGAACATGGTTCTAAGATTTCTAGAGGAAATAAATTTTAAACATCTTTTCTAGTCTTACTTTGATTGATTGCACTTTATTCTCGCCATGAATATAGCCTTAGAAGCTGGTATGGCGTTTAAAAGAAAAGGAAGAAAGAAAGAAAAAAATAATTTTGTAGTGCCTAAACCTGTTGTTACCTTAACGAAAGGAAACGAGACCCCCGGGGTAAAAGGCTGATCCTCGAGCTCCAGCTGGTGCGCGACGTACCTCTCCAGCCCCTCCTCTTCAAACACCTTCCTCTCCTTCACCATGTTAAACAGCGTTCGCGAGGACACCGCAATGGTTACAGCGTTGCTGGGTTTGGGCTGCAAGTTAAAAGCAAGCAAATGTTTACAACAGCTGTAGAAGACAGCTAAGGTGCTCTATGCGGTCAGTTACCTGTAGCTATGTGAATCGCTGCTGTCACTGGCGCAGTGACGCACCATCGATTCTGCAAGCGAAGAACGCGACGCGCTCGCTTTCAGTGTAGACAGCTATCTTTGGTATAGCTAATATAAGCGTTTTTCTAACATTACCGCTAGGATTGTAGATTGGGTATCGGATGCGGGAGACGCTGCAGTCAATCACAGTTTATGTACACAAACAATCTCTTACCGGACGGGGCTTCTTCCTTGTTTTCGCGTTGTCAAATAATGCTTTGACAGCTGCCCAATCTTTTTCTTCGCTGTTGTCGGAGTTGGACTGTCCTCCTCTCTCAGTGCCTTCAGGTGTGCTCATATTGTTATGGTGGCAGGGAGACTCACTTGTGTTCTGTGTCCTTTGGTGCGGTAGTTCAGTTCCTCTCAGCATCAACACGACCACGTGACGTCACCAGACCTGGGCAGGTGTCTGACTTGTCGATTCAAAAAGCTACATAATATAAATAACTAATTAATTAAATATTTAAATCGCTCCAATTTCTCGCAGTGCTCTAAAAGTTTCATTGTAAATGTACTTCACTACAGAATTTAAATGTAACATTTATTTTGTCTGGAGACAGATGCACTTTTAGTTACTATGTATTGGCATATCACAAATAGCCTAAATATAAAATAAGATAAAGGTTAGATGCTCATTAATCTGGAGCTATAATTGTGTAGAATTAATTTACAATTACAGTATATTGAACAATAGCCTGCCTTTTATATCTTATTTACATCTACAATTTTCCCCAATTAAATGTGACATCTTGGTTTAAAAAAATAAATAAAAAAAAAACCTTGTCCTGAGAGCAAAGGTTAAAATAAATTCTTTATATGATTAAAATAAAGAGAGAAAATATAGTGTCTTCATATTCTCTGTTCATTAATAGGAAAAATCATGGACAAAGAAAAAGCCATTTAGGTAATGATTTATTGATTCATTTCACCATTAAAATATAATCAACACCTCAACAATACCTTAAAATTAGTATTTGCCTTAATTTCATTTACACTTTAAGCCTTAACAAGACTGGATATAATTAGCAAATTTAGCTTTCCTGACATTATAGATCATGTTGCAGAAGAAAGTATGGCGCTGTATGGTATTGTCCCTTTACAGATAAGATTAGGATTTATTCTAACTCATTCCTCACACCATAAGGTACATGGGCACCAATAACCCCATAGTGAAGGGCTCCATGTGGAAGGACAACATGTTGCTTCTGGTCATCAAAGAATATATAAGGATTGAGTGCTTTCAGCACAGGCCCTTTTTGGGCACTACTCAGAAAGAATGCCTCATTTATTTCTAGATTGTTCTCCCGAAGAGTCTTGAGGGCTCTGATTCCAGGACTACTTGTGCCACGTGATGTTAGCAAGTAGGTACAGATTGGATTATTTTCCTTTTTTTTATAGAACAGCTCCTGGAGAAGTGCCAGTTCTTTGAAAAAGTCTCCTAGAGGGCCCTACAATAAAATGTGACACAAACATGTTGTTATATTTTTTAGAGAGATATATTTATTGCAGTTAAGAGATATAACAATTTATTTTTAACCTAATATGTGTATAACATGTGGCATGCTTTTGATTACCACAAACAAATTCAATTCATAATGTGTGTAGAGTAGAATCACTTTTATGGTTAAACTTTTAGTAAAAGCTTCCTTTATATATCCCCTTAAATAACAAAGTTATATAATGTGTGCCTGGTGAATGTCAAATATAACAAGGGTCAAGTGAGCCATTTTAGAATCAGCTGTACAAACAAGTAGTTTCAGACCAATAGTCTTACCAGTTTCAAAGGTGTGTCCTCGTTTTCAATCTCATTTTGAAAGAAAGCTTCTAGACCTTTCTCTGAGTCATCTGAAAACAGGCCACACGTAACCCTTCATCACTGTGCTTGTCGTAATCTCGTTTTAACAGAGTGGCTGCTCCGAATCCTGAACAAGAAAGCCTCATTTAAAAGTTATAGAAGTAACATTTTTATTGTATTTTATACTGTATATACCTCCATGCACCTAATGGGCAGGTTCTCACTGCAGCACTGGATTTATGTAGTAAGTTAAACTCAGCTGATGAACGATAAAAAACATTGACAGCCAATCAGAATTCATCCTGCTTTAACGAGCCTGAGAATTTAAAGCAGCCGAGGAGCGGCTCTTACAGACGATATCGTTCACTGGTGTAGATGCTAATATCATTATCTTTATAGTTTAAGTTTAAAAGTACTTGCTAAAATGGCTAAGAAAAGTGAACGTTGTTTTGAGAATTCTTTCATAATGCAGCATTATTGGCAATACAGTATATGCTGTAGTGAGTAAGTAGTGATATAAAGGCAAACAGGGCTGTATACAATTGAAATTGCTCTTTGACATAAAGTAAAAAAATATATAATTGAAAAAACATTTTTTAAGGCCTCACCTGCATTGATGGCCTCTTTAACATTTTGTGGGTTTGTGGACAGGTCGAGAACAGGCTTGATCTCATTAAGATGATCAAAGAGGGGTTTTTCACCAGTAATCTCACAGATTTGATCAATGTTCAGATCTGCACAGACAGCATCACAACACTGTGTTCAGCAAAATAACATGATATCTTATTTTATTCACGTTTCTGATGTAATAAAAGAAGAAATATGATTCTTCTTCAACAGGAAGAAGGATACAGGATAGTTCACAAAAAAAAATTTTTTTCTTTTTGCATGGACCACAAGAGAAAGTTTTGTATGTTATAGTGTTATAAGTAGCCATGAGATAATGTGAATAACAGGCTGAAATGTTGTCGCGGACAGCACATGGTTGCTGCATGCATTTATATGGGAAAGAACACAGTTATTGCTCTTCAGAAGTATGCATGTTTTCCATGCAAAAAAGAAAGTTATGGTGATCTATTCACTTCTAGTTACTCACTGTAAAAAAATAAAAACCTCTCCCACTCAATATTTTCTAGTGACTGGTTACATCAAAAGTTTTCAATTTGCCTAATTAAATTTATGAAATTCAATTCACACAAATTCAGTTTGGCCAATTGAAACATTTAGATGTGATCAGTAATTCACATAAATTCAGTTAGGCCTATTGAAAAATTTAGATGTGATCAGTCAATAGAAAATTTTGAGTTGGAGAGGTCTGAAATTTTATTTTTTACAGTGTGTATAAATAAATAGAAAAGCACTCCTCTACTCTTACTGTGGTTTTCAATGCTCTTTTTTTTTAGGGGATCCATGTCCTGACTGTTGGTAGGTATCAACACAATTTTGAACCGCTCTTTAACGGCTGGTTCCAGCTCACTCAAACGTTGATTCACCATTGTAAGAATCTATGGCAGGGTGATCCTAATACAGTGTAAATGCAAACAAACATCTGTATCAAATTAAACCAACTAGTTGAATAGCTTTTATATCTTTGCTAATTTTAAGTAAGTTACAGTGCTGAATAGTGTCAGATAGAGAAAATAAGTCTCAGTGAAAATAACTCTCACATACACATTGGGACATACAGCACTGGGTCTACTGGGAAGATGCATTACTTATTAATACAGACAATACAGTATGCTGTTAAAATAGAGGAAATCCATTTTCACTGTAATTTTAATACCTTGACAAATGGAAAAGCAACTCCTGGGTCGATATATCCTGTCTCTTGTCTGAATAATACATTGAGACACAGCAATGGTGTATGGTGTCACTGAAAAACAAAGATGCAGGTTGGTTAAAAATAAAAGATTTTTAGATAAAAGTACAACAGTATTATTAATTAGGAAACTTGAACACAGTGAGCTCTGAGGAATGCTTTTGCTGTTTTCCCGATATTGACATTGCTGCGTGTGTTGTTTGATTTCTGTTCTTTGCCTACAACAAAATACATTTTAAATGGTAGGTGTGTCAAATAAAGGTGTTTTTATAAATACTTTACATGAACCTTGATTTGTTTAAGGATAGGTCACGGATGCTCCACAAACAGATGGGAAAATAAGAAAACTGAAAGTATTTAAAATAAAATGTTTTTAAAATGTGGATAATGTCGCCAGATTTTTCTATATTTAGCATTCCATTTAAAGAAATACCTTTGGTTTGTTGAATTAATTTAGCTATTATTATTATTAACATATCAAAGCTTGGCAATTCAACACATCATCACATCAGACAAAGAAAGTATTAAGTAAGGGACAGTCCAAACTATTGATATCAGTATCTAGATCTTTATCAAACCTATGGCAGATGTGTGCGTGAATGCGTGACACAGTGCTGTCCATTTTACATCCAGGGATGATGTTTGCATCTCATGGAATGTTCCGGGATGAATAAAGTATTTGTTCTATCAAGAGTATCTGTCACATGTTGTCTATTACTACAGAAAATAATTATTTATAACTCTGTATTTAAATATTAATAGATTTTGTGTGCAAAATACATACTCTTTCTTAGCGTGAATACTTTACTTTCTGTTAAAATTGAGAGCTCTCACTTCACTGCTTTCTCAGACTTGCAGCAATGATGTAATTGCCCATAATCCTGTGGGGGTATCTCTCACTTCACACACACTAACACACACTTACACACAGAGGCACACCTGGGAATCTCTTACACATAAATGGAGGCCGATTTCTGTCATCAGTCCTGATTCTGTTTCCCGCTACATAACACCCTCTGTGGTGCGGCCAGCAGCTGCCGTTTATTTAACTTGTGACTAAGGCCACAGAAATGAGGGTTTGTAGTGGATGCAGAGAGAGAAAAGCTGTTCTACAAGTTGACCTGAGCAATAAATTTAGAATTTATTTTCGACAAAATAATAAAAGATCAACAAGAGTGAACATGATTGTCACAGAGTAGTGGGAACATTGTAATAGTTTCTATGATCCTGTGACAGAACACTGTTTGCATGCTTAAATGCATGAAATAAGTCTACTGTACAAGATAATTTCTTAGTATTTCTAAGAGCAGGGGTTTTCAAAATGGGGCCTGCATCAGAGTTCTAGGAGGTCTATGTCAAAGTTAGAATATTGCTGTGGAACAATATTTATTTTAAAGCACACTATACAAGTGGATTTAAATTGAAAATGTTTCTTTTAAGTTGTATATGTCTAACCAGTTTTGTTAATGTTAACTAAAACTGTTAAAATCATTTTATCTTCAGTTCAAAAAATCACTTAATCATTAATTATTTTTGTTAAATAAAGTTGAAATAAAATACAGTTTAAATATTCAATGAAAAACTTGAAAACATTAAAACAACACCAAAAATGAGAAATGCTGCCTTGGCACTTAACTGTAATAAATTAAAACAGTAAAATTAGTAATAACAAATCTGAAATGCATTTGTATTACTATTATTTTTAATATGCCTATTTAATTTAAATAGTAAAGTAAATAGAAATGTAAAAAAACAAACATAATTACAAAAATATTATTCAAAATATGAATAAAATCTGTAAAATATTGCTAAAATAGCACTGCACTCTAATAGCGTGGAGAAGCGAAGATACTGAAAGAAATACTGTCTATATTTTTATGCAAGATATTTTAATATAATTTGCTTTGGCTTTGATACAGTAACAAAAATAAAACCCTCTTTTATTTCATTTTATGAACATGTCTTTATAATATAACTTTTTTCTTCCCCTCTCACAGCATAAATGAGTATTTATATAGGAAACATTTTAGGAAAAGTCATCATTTTGGCCATCCTTGGCATCACCATATTAAAAACCACTAGTCTGAAGTAAACAGTAGGAAAGCAGGTCCAACTTCAAAAAAATTCAAAGAAAACACAAAGTCCAAACTAAAACCAAACACAAAAAATCTAAAAATAATTATAAAAAACAGCCAATAGAAAACATCTGAAAGTGAAAACTGATATATCAGCCAAAATCACTAATGTCTTTACTCGTTTACAGTGTGTAAGATTTTAAAGTCCCATCCAAGTCACAAGCGGCTGCCTTTGAGATCATATTTAGAGCATGTAGCTGATCTTCATCAAATATGTAGAAACCTTTGTAGTGTTTTCACCCTTCAATGCAGTAGAACTAAATTATGATCAGTTTGATCAACTGAACTGAACATTCATAGCATTTAAAGAACCAGCTTGAAATCTGCATGATTCCCACGATCCGCCCAATGTTCCCCCATAGGATCAAGAACCCAAATACGTAAAACAGTTAGAAGTTGGTTTGTCATTCAGCTAATAAAAACCAGCTTTAGGCGAGTTAACAAATGGGCTGGCTGACTGAAGTGGTCATGGACTGTCAGTGACTCTGGCCTTAGCTGAGCTGTGATTAATGATGGTGTTTGGTGGTTTGCTAACCCTCTCCTCACTTCTTGTGCTCCCATTTAACTTCTCAGGGTTGAAGAGTGCTGGTCTGGCATCGGTGTTTTTCAGTTTGTGTTCTGACAAACATAATCATATAGACAACTGGGAGCTGATTCTAGATCCAGAGGGGACGCTTGACAGATATGAGCCCAGTACTGATGAGGATCAACAGTGACCCTGTTAGCACTCCATCCTCTGTTGTCTTTTATATCCACTGGAGATTGTAGGCCTAGTGTTGAATGGTTTATAGAACTGGTGAAATGCAGCTGTACAAAATCAACCTTTAGAAGGCCTGAATCTAGTAAGCTAGTTTTGGAGTAAAAGCTAGTTCTTAACATTGTGAAATTATGTTGTTACATGTGGAATTTTGGAATATCTGCACCTAAAAATAATAAATACGGACTGGGGTTTTGACTTTCTTTTACATTTACATTTACATTTATTCATTTTGCAGAAGCTTTTATCAAAAGCGACTTACAAATGGGGGATACATAAAGCGAGTGTTAAAATCTTGCTTGAATCAGTGATCTAAAATCAATCTCGTGACTGAAAAGTGTTAAAATAATGTTATCTACAATTTAAAAAAACACTTAATTATTTTTGTTAAAGATTAAATAAAATACAGTATAAATATTCAATGAAATACTTGAAAACATTAAAACAACACCAAAAACCTAACTTACAAATTAAAGCACTAAAAGTAGTAATAAAATGCTGAAATGCTTTTGTTTTACTAATATTTTTTTTAATATGCCTAGTTATACTGTCTATATTTTTATGCAAGATATTTTAATGTTATTTGCTTTGGCAAATACGACCTTTCATCATTTCAGTGTATTCTATATATATATATATATATATATATATATAGTGATAATATAAGACAAGATGTTTCTTAAAATTAATGATAATATAATTGTATTAAAGGCAAATTCTTAAAATATTATGTAATGAACATGAAGTATTATATATTATACAATATATAATACTTCTATATTATATTATGTTATATTATATTATACAAGTTATTCATTTTTTATACAGTTGACAGTGTCTTATTATATCCCTGACTGGGGTTTTGACTCTCTTCTCAGTGATATATATTTTGTGATTAATATAAGACAAGATGTTTCTTAAGATGAATAACAACAACTATTCATTCATACAACAATTGATCCATACTGCAATCATTGTATTAAAGCCAAATTCTTAAAATGTTATATAATAATAATAATAATAATAATAATAATAATAATAATAATAATAATAATAATATAAATTACTTCTTTATATTATATTATATTATATTATATTATATTATATTATATTATATTATATTATATTATATTATATTATATTATATTAGTTGGGACATTTTGTAAAATGCAATAAAACCAAGAATCTGTGATTTGTTCATTCTCTTTAACTTTTATTTAATTGACAAAAGTACAAAGAAACGATTTCCAACGTTTTCACTGACCAACACAAATGTATTTTGTAAATATGAACAAATTTTGATGGCTGACACACCCTCAAAAAAAGAGGGATTGATGTATAGCTTTCTCCTAGAGTAACAGAGTTTCAAGTTGCATTTCTTGATGTAGCAGCAGACTGTGTTAACTAAGTACTCCTGAGCCCATGTGGCTATATTAATCACCGCAGCATGACGGTTTCTTATGCCATGCCATCTGAGAGCTCAAAGGTCAAGCACATTCAACTGAGGTTTCCTGCCTTGCCCTACATGTACTGTGATTTCTCTGGATTTGCTGAATTTTGCACTGTGAAATGTGATTTTTGATTTGTTTGACACTTCTCTCATGAAATTTGGCACAAAGTGATGAGCCATGATCCAGCTTTGCTTGCAAAGAAAAAGGTGCTCCTTTTATACCCAAACATGATAGCTTGATCCATTACCAGTTTACCTGCTTACTGTGAACTGTTTCAAAACAGTTTAAAGTGGATATTCTATAACCTTTTCACTTTTGTTTTGCCTCTGTCCCAACTTTTTTGGATTGTGTTGCAGCCAACAAAATCAAAATTTACTCATATTAACAAAATACATTTACGTTGGTCAGTGAAAACTTTGGAAATCTTTTCTTTGTAATTTTGTCAATTAAATAAAAGTTAAAGAGACTGAACAAATCACAGATTCTTGATTTTATTACTGCATTTTTACAAAACGTCCGAACTTCTCTGGAATTGGGGTTGTAGTTGACAGTGTCTTTTTATATCCATTGTAAACATTTTCCATGTAAACAATTCACATTTATTCATTTGTATAGCACTTATCACAATTACTGATCTAACAATTTTTTTTTTCTTTTACTGAAAATTGCACATAAAAATGAGTACTAGATCTTTCAGCAGCATATAAAATAGAGTGTTTCGAAAGAGTAATAATTGATAAATGTGTTAAGTTGTTGCATTACATATTTATTTAATCTCTGAAATGAACATGTTAACTCTGGCTCTCCTAAAAAATCCTCATCCAATACCAGCCAGTCAATGAGTTCATGAACCTGTGACACATTGTGTCAGTGAATGTGTGGGGGGCCTCAGGAATCTCCGCTCTGTTTCATGGTCTGTTCTGCTGATTGTCCCTTGGCTTCTGTACTGAGAAGATGCTGCCAGGAGCTCATCAGCTTGCATGGGACTCTGAAGCCAAAGCAACTACCTTCAGTGTGAGCATGTGTTTACATCATTGGAAGATGATCTTATCTGCAGATGGAATATGTACAGGTGACCATGCAGAACTGCACTGCTTTTCCTGAAAGCAGGGAGGTCTGGAGTAAAGAAGTGGGAGGAATGTTCTTCAGGTGGTCTATGTTTTATAAGTGAAACTATGCAGTGAGATCCTGTTCCTGCTCTAACTAATTTCATGATTGAGCTCATATTTACAGGAAAAGGTCAAGACACTGTGCTTCACACAATAGTGATTTTAGAGATAGTTCTAGACCACATCAGGTGGGACACTATCCAAATGAGACTAATGTAGCACCATATGTATATTAGATTTTAGATGCTGGCATCTCCATAAGACTTTTTAAATACAGTAGCACAACTGTTCTAAACTCTTTTTTTTTCAGCAGGGAAGCAGTACAGGGCTCTAGAAGTGACCAAGCAGGGTCTAGAATCAGAATTTTCGATAACGATATGTACAAGACATTTAAAAATTGCTAAGATCGATGATGTTTAAATAACCCACTGTAAAAAGGCACATTTTAATGAACTTATGGTGCCTTCTAAAAGTTTGTTTATACTTGGCAAAGGGTTTTTGGACAATATTTGCATGAATCCTTTGCATTGCAAAGCATTGATGAGACAACAAAAACTATGAAAACGAGTTAGAATTAATTCAGAACATAAGAAAATAGCTGCAGTATTAATACATTTCTAAAATGTTTTAAATGGTCTGTTTTTTATTAACTTTGACAATCAATCTATAACGGTCTACAATAAGCTGCCAAAGCTGCGGTATATGACTTGTAAACATTGCCATTATTATGCAGTCAGAATGAAAATCATTGTTTTTTTCAAATAGGAATTGCACTTTAGATTTAATGCATTTGCATCAATAAATTATGAAGATAAATGCTGATATTGTCCATAACCTCACTATAAATCCTAGTGTGTTTCCAAATGTTTGGAGGGTAGTTACATTTCTTGAAACTTGCAACAGTGGAAGGATCATATTTGACAGTAAAAAATGGAGGGATTCGGGTGTGTGTGTCTCAAATGTGGAAAAGGAGTGTGTATGTGTGTGTTTGACTTGAGAATGTGTGAATGAGTAATTGTGGGAAAAAGAATCTCATCTCAATCACATGCTTCTGCTTCCCTCATTTTTTCTGTATTTCTGACATAATGCTACACCTGCACACTCTGCTCTCTTCCTCGCTCTCCAACATCAACATCTCTCTGTTTTTCCAGCTTTAGTGGGTTTAATAGATGATCCAAGCGGAGCAGCGCTGGGGAACTTGGAACTCGACGTAGCAGCACCGAATATGATTCTCGCTCATCTTATTTCAGTCCAAACAGTCCCTATTTTGTCTGTTTATATCCCCTCTCAGGCAACAGGGCTTGAGGTAACGAGTGTGGTGTGCTTTACTCTAACTGTTTGTGTTGAAGAATGAGCGAGAGAAAGAGAGATGGATTTAAGCAGGCATGATGTAGCCACGTTCTCACCATCCCATGATCCCCTACTGTGCAAGCTACAGCCAAAACAGTGATGTAAGCAATCTGAGCAGCTACGCAAGTTAGAGGGGAAACATTCATGCCCCTATAACCCTACATCCAAAATGCTTTCTGGCAAAACTAGTTAGTAAATCTAGTATGTTTATCCTCAGACCTTGCTGGAAAATGTTGTATTTATGCTTGCTGCGTTATGCCAATCAGGATAAATTTGACTAGCTGGTCTCTTCTTATCAAAGACGTTTAAAAATCACAAAGAAGCTGTGCCAGTTTGTTGTACGCAAACTTTCTGCTAGCTGGTAAGTGTTATATTTGGCCACAGAGGGGCGACAAACTCTACATTTGTTTTAATGCGCACAAAGAAGCAGGAGAATGAGGGGAAAAACACAGTAACATCTCCACTGAGAAGACCATCTTAGACCAGAATGAATTTAGGTTTAGGCTGGTTTGCTACTACTCTACATGATGTTAACCAATAAAATCTAATTGTCAAAGTCTGTCAACCAGCATGTTCTTTCATGTTTAACCAAAGTAGGACGTAGACATCAAGGATGCAAAATGCATCAGAAAGCAGGAAAACAAAATGGGTAACATGATTTAATATAACAGTGACTGTTTAATTGAAGTCTGGGTCTGCTGTATGAAATCTGGTAGTTGTTAGAAGGTCTATCAACTTGAGCGTCATTTCCTCTGTAAGCACTTGCTCAGTGGCCTGTTGATCAAGATTAACCTGTACGTCATCACTGTGCTATTTGGTTATGGAGTGAGATGAATTATAGTTTTTATTATTGTTCGAGCATGTGTAAAGATGCATGTGCACGTTGAAAGATCACAGACCTGCTAAGGTCAAAAGCTCAATTGAGTACAGGAGTGTTATAATAAGGGATTCACGTCAGTATAGGGTACAGAAGAGGCTTAGGGGTCAGAGGTCAGAAATAAGACATTGTTTTACACCATCTGTCTCTCGACAGACACTTCACAGATTGTTCTTTTCTTTTCTTTTATTTTCTTTTTTTCTTTTCTTTTCTTTTCTTTTCTTTTCTTTTCTTTTCTTTTCTTTTCTTTTCTTTTCTTTTCTTTTCTTTTCTTTTCTTTTCTTTTCCCAGATTGGTCTCTCACACACACACTCACACACACACATATATATATATATATATACAGTATATATACAGTGGGGTCCAAAGTCTAAGACCACATTGAACATCTGGGAATAAAAATCTAATTTAGACCTGAAAATAAACACAATTTTGAAACGTTTTACATTTTGAGTTTGAATTGATTTTGATTGAGTTTTGGTTTTGAAATATTGTAAACAAACTGACCATGACCACGTGAACTCCACATTCTCAAATTATGCTGCATTGCATGATCAGGTTGTGTACAAACGGCATGTAGCTTGATGCTTTTGATGCCAATTTAAATATTAAAATAAACTTTTAATATACACTGGCAGTCGAAAGTTTTTTTTATTTTATTTTATTAGTTTCTTACACTCCCCAATGGTGCATTTATTTGATCAAAAACACAGTAAAAACAGCAATATTGGGAAATATTGTTGTAAATGAAAATGACTATTTTCTATTTGAATATATTTTAAAATGTCGTTTATTCCTCTGATTGCAAAGCTGAATTTTCAGCAGCCATTACTCTGTCTTCAGTGTCACATGATCCTTAAGAAATCATTCGAATATGCTGATTTGGTGCTCAAGAAATATTTCTTATTATCAGTGTTGAAAACACTTGAAGCATCCAGTTTAGTAGGTAAATTTTTTTTCATATTTTTGTGGAAGTCATGAAATCAAAAAATAATGCATTTGTCTAGATTCTTTGATGAATAGAAACTTTAAAAGCACATTTTTTTTAACATTATAATCTTAATTAAATTAAATTGTATTTAAAAGGATTAAAATAAAATTAATTTAATGCATCCTTGATGAAAAGTAGTCTTTTTTTAAAATAAAATCTTACTAAATCCAAACTTTTGATCACAGTGTAAATGTTTTACTAATAAACTTTTAATAATGCTTTGTAGTTTTAAAATATATATATATTTTTTTACATTTCAATGAACCTTGTAATCATATATATATTATATATATAATATATATATATATATATATATATATATATATATATATATATATAAATTGTATATATATAAGGAATCTATAATAAAATCTAAAAATAAATTTGTTTAAAATGAGAAAAATACAAATTAAAAGCACTTTCAGTGATTCCAGACTTTGGGTCACTACTGTATATTTATGTCTTATTCACCTTTGCTCATTCACTATATGTTCTAATACTGCAAACTGAGTGTTTTCTCTTCTGCTGTCAGTCCTCACATCTTTTATCTTGCCCTCTCGTCTTTTCCCTCTCTCCCGCTCTCCATCTCTCTTCTCATAATAAACACTAAATGTTTTATCTTCGAGCCTCCACCCCCTGCCCCATCTGCAGCTGTGTGTGTGAGTGTGTGTCTGTGAGGAGGTGGTAATGTTGGTGATTGAGTGCAGGGTTGTTGTGCTCTCCTGGTCTGGCACAGCACCTGGATTATATTTGAGACGGGAAACATTGAAGTAGATGTTTCGAGGATGTGTATGAACCAAACTAAACATTCAGTCATACAGGAGACACGTGGAGGCCTATCAGACAGTGAACCAAAATTTTTAAACACCTACGACAGAAATGACAAGCATACCTCACGTTTAACAAGACATGGTGCTTTCATCCCCCATAGAAGACAGACAAACACAAACAATACAGACAAATAATAGATGAGATACTGCACAGTCCCGGTCCCGGACAGCGAGTGACCTTACATATGCAGGTAAAATTGGATTTTCTCCAAACATTGTTAAAAAAAAACAAGCTAACAAACTTTATAGCTATAGTTAGTGAAGCGGTCAGGGGAATCGATTGCAGTAAAAATAAATGATTGAAGTAATAATTCTTGAACTAATAGTATTGAAGTAATAATTCAGTGTTAATAATATAGTATTGTCGCAATGTTTGTCATGTTGCTTAACTGATTGTTACATTAGTCATCGTTTTTATTTCTTAGCAGAAGCTTTAAGATAAGTAGCTACAGGTAGAATGATGAAATAATCGAAACTCTAAAATCAACATTGTATGTCCATTTATTTATTTTATTTATCTAGTTAGTAGTCCTATAATACGGGAGGTTGCTTTCTTTTCATCTAATAGGCTACTGTAACTAAAGCTCACTACGTAAAATTACTGTCATCCTATGTTCATAATTGTAACTTGAAAGTAATATGGACATCAAATTGCACTGAATATAACAAAAGACTCTGTTTTGCTTGGTTTTGTTTGAGATTTTATGACTTTTTTTCCATTATAAAAATTTACAGTAAAAAATTACTGCACTTTTATTGCCGTTAGGTATACATAAAGTCAACCTACATATACAAATATCATACCAGTAATGAAATATTTCATAACAACGAGTAGAGCTGGACAAACAGAAGTAACCCCTTTCCTCTACACAGTTCTGTGATTCATCCATGTCAAATACAGCTGCCATGCACTAGCATTTCCTGTTTAAGACCGACCACCTCCTCAGAGAGCACTCTCCCTGTCAGCTTCACAAAACTGCAGCTGAAACATTACAAATACACAGAAAACAGCTCAGACCGAACTGTACATATTTATTCATCCAGCGTATACAGTATGCTCAGTTACTTGGCATTCCAGTGATTGAAAGTGTGGCACGAACTACATCTGCGACGGTTTCGCTCAAGATGAGGCGGGGAAAAGTACTGGCGGTCAAGCCTGGGGAACTCAGTAGTAATGTGTCAGATTAGCAAATGGAAATTCCAACGGAAAGTGTGAGATCAAGTAGAAGAGAGAGAATTGACAAGGTTAGTTGATGAAATGGGAAAGACAAGCCAAAGAGTAACCAAACCTTCCATAATCCTGTCCTGCCGCTGGCAGGCCGCAAGATTTGGGGTTTTCCTGTTGGGTTTTGCTTCTTTTAACCCCATGGTCTTTGACAGGCCCTGAGCACCTATCACTGCCTTTTATGAGATCTAATTGATTACATGTGACCACACCATTTATTTTTATGCCTGACTTCTGACCATTGAGTCACTTTTTCAAAGAAAACAGTATTTGTTAAACGACTTGTGGATGGAGCAAATACGATGTTGGTGGTGGTTTCTGTGGTTAAATTATGTAATTGACAGTATGATGTAGTGCAGTACAGCTTACCTCAGAATTTCATTAAAGGATTTTCCTTTGGAAAGCCCGGATCGGATCCATGCCATTGAGCTCCGTTGGGTTATATTGTATTTGTATATAAGGGCTCAGTTACCGTATTCCGGAAAATTATTTTTAAATTGATATTAGTCTTCATATTTAATATTTAGTCGAGAATGACTACACAATAACTCAGAATGGATGTATTAAATAACAGATTTAAGCTCTTATGATGGACGGATGGTCGTGTCAGTGCCCGACCCGTGTGTAGAGTTAGTTTGTGCCATGTCTTCATGAGATTTTTGGGTAGACGCCCAGGCTCAGAGGATTTCTGAGGTGAAATATGCAGACACGGATATTTCCCCTCCTCAATAATGCTGTGAGTAGATTCACCTTGCTGTGCATTTGTTTTCTTTGGAGCCAGACCTGTGCATTTAACCCTGACAAATGCTCATTCACATTCCGTGTCATTCTGCTTGCCAAACTTTTAGAAGAATTAAGTACATGGTTTAATGGTGCAAAGTCTAAAACAACCATTCTGGGACTGTTTATTCAGAGCTGTTGTACAGGTGTTACGCTGATGTGTTGGTCAACCGGAGACATATAGAAACAGTATAAAACCACAGAGCTTGTTCAGCACATAGTTTGGTAGCTTTATAACGGAAAGGATAGTTGGAAGTAGATTACTGGGCAGCAGATAATTCGTTCCAGAGTTTACGTTCGTGCAGGACGGAGGTGGATTCTGCTTGACTGGGTAAATGCTATAAGCCAGTGGTTCTATTTTTGTCATCCTCTTAATTAGTATCAAATGTTAAATGAACAATGAAAAAAACAATTACATAATTTTTATTTGTTATTAGCAGATGCCTTCGTCTAAAGCAGAAAACAAGCAATTTAACAAAGTATCAGTATTTAAAATTACAGTACATTGTAAAGTGATTTTTATTTAAACTATTTTTTTTATATCAATAAATGAGTTTCAAATCATATCTTTTAAAGTTTTTACTATTTTGCTCAATAATGTTTTCATTATACTGTAATGATAATAATAAAAAAAATATACCACACTATCATGAAAATCTTTAACAATTTTAAGCTTTGGCAAATTGGTTAAGTGGGGTTAGCTGTGGACCTTCGTGCTCATGTTCTCTCTCTCTCTCTCTCTAGAAAAAAAAAAAAAAAATCGATTAACTCTCTCTCTCTCTCTCTCTCTCTCTCTCTCTCTCTCTCTCTCTCTAAAAATTAGATGTTTCCTCACAGTAAATGTCGATCCAGGAAGTATAGGACAGTGCAAGCTTTTGGATGTGTTGATAGAAGCAATCTATTCCATTCCATCAGTGTTTTGATGATCGTTCTGAATCTGATCCAGATGTAGTAGTGTTTTACAAAAATGTGATTTTTGCAGCTTTTTATTCAAAATATTGCTTTTTCATGAAATTGTTTTTCAACATTGAATTGCTGAAAAAAAAGAAAAGATTGCATGAAGCGAGAATAAAACTTTTTTTTTTGAAGCAGAGGCACTGTTCTATGTTTTGGCATATTGCATGTTCAGATATTCATACAACAAAATATTCTGGGGGCCATTTTTGTGTAAATGATCAGAAATGCTGGTGAGGGCTGGCAACTTTAGAAAATAAAATGCTGGCGGGGAAATAGTAAAAGTAGTCAAAAATTAATGTATAAATAAAGTGCATCATCAATAAGGCAAATTTGAATAAGAATAAGAGAACAAATGAACTTTGTTGTCCAACACTTTGAGACTCCTTTGGATCATTACACCTCAGATTTTCAGAAGGGGCTGACAGGGAACTGACATTAGTCTTTACCCATCATGCTTTGCTCTGTCCTGATTGCATATAGAAATGACTATGCAGAAACAGTATCATGAACCAGGAATTCAATTGCACTGAATTAATTCTTTGCTTTTCTTTGCTTTCCTCTTCTCTGCTTGACAGAATCATGGGATATGAAAAAATTGAGCCGTGGCATCAAAGTTTTGCTTGTCTGGGCTTTATTTAAAAGATGAAGGGGAAAAGATTTCAAGAGGACCCTGCAGCGAGAGAAGTTAAATGAGATTTTACATAACTGCCCCCTAGAGGGGATAGTGTCAAAGACGCAGAATGAAGTATTCTGAAAGCCTATAAATTCTGTGGGGTCTCCCTGTAGCCATTAACTACAACTCATACATTGCACAATCATTCCTGCAGTGGGTGGTTGGTGAACCGTACTTTTAATCTAAACTTGATAAAAAAATGTACCATGAACAGCTCTGGCGTCTGCCGTTTCCTCATAACCAGCTTTCACATTATTACTGCTGCAGTTTAAAGAAATTTTATGATTAGTCATGGATTCATGCTTGCTTCTTCTCAATGAAAAGAAATCCCACCCGGCAGTCTGTGAAATGTACTCTGAAAAGCAGTGGACAGATCTTTATCTGCTCACCCTTGTGGTTGCCACCCTGAAATTATCAGAGCAGATCTTAGTTTCCATAGTTTGTCTCAGCCTGGTGTGGTGGAAAGTTAATTAAACTGAAAAGCTCACTGTTGTGAATAAAAAATGTTTATACAACTTCTTTTAGTTTCTGCTTCTGCATCACCTAGAAGTGTTTGTGTATATGTGGCAGAGTTGGAGAGTCAGTGACTAATAGGAGCTGTATTATAAATTTGATTTTTTAGTAGCCTGACTATTCACTTTTGCCAACAAGTAGCAGTGTAGCATGTCAAAATACTACATCAGCTGTTTATTTTAATATATTAATGCATTTATTATTTTTTTTCAGCCTATTAAAAAAAGAAACATAATCATTTCAGTGATTTATAATCATTAATTAATTACTCATTGTGTCACGCTTTATTTTAAGGTCCAATTCTTGCTATTAACAAACCATTAACTATGACTTTTGCCTCAAACTCCTAATTTGCTGCTTATTAATAGTTAGTAAGGTTGTTGTTAAATTTAGGTATTGTGTTAGGATTAGGGATGTAGAATGTGGTCATGGAGAATATTTATTTTATAAGTACTAATAAACAGCCAATATGTTAATAATAGGCATCCCAATAAGGAACTAGTTAATAGTGAGAACTGGTCCCTATACTAAAGTGTTACTGTTTTTATACAGCAGTCAAAGTGCTTCATGAGATTGTAGTTTATTTCATAAAACAAACACATCTGGTGCGTTTGTCTTTCATATGTTTTTTCTTCAAATCAAAGTTTGTAATGTTATGATTCATCTCAGATTGGGCTGGTTTAGTTCGTGACTTAACTCTTTGTTGAAGATAAAAGTCCTTAGGAAAAAATTATAGTTTCAGTAATTTATGAGTAGCAGTGAATTGGTATTTTTGGACGGTTCATATGTATTAAGCTGTTCAAAAAACGATTATTTAAATAACACATAGTCCCTGACCCTGAGGCATTTGGCATTTTGTAGTTTTGGGCCTAAATGCTACTTTTCAAAATCTTTTCAACCATTAAATTGGAGTGTTTTTCTTGTTTAATTATTATTCTTTTTAATCCTGTCATTCTAATTGATATCCTCATTGATTTATGTCAGATAAATGCTGCTTTCAATATTTCATTTGATATTTATATACAGTAGTTCATCTAAAAGATATCACTCTTTTAAATAGTATTATTATGTGTAATTACAGCAGCCGTTCTTTTTTTTTACTTTCACCGACTTTCTATTTTTTAACCACTACTTTTTTGGGCTGAAGTTGGTTAGTGAGTGCTCTGCTAACTGATAGAGATGTCCAAATACAGAATAGTGAGGAAGCTCTTTGTTTGATAAAGCCGGACATTACACAGCTCTGTTTGGTGGAGCGTGCAGCCCGTCTTAATCAAAGCCCGTCTCGCTTGTGAAAGTGTGCTGTAAACGGTCGAAACTCAGACCATCCATCCACTGGTTGAAGCACACACCTGCTTACTGAGTCTCTTTTGTAAACCTCCGACCACAGGCATAGTTTACTACTCCAGTCCTCTTCTGCTTTATCCTCTTTTCCGGTGTCCCTACAAACATGCATCTCTGTTATCCAATCCCCACTGCATGGGTTCAAAAAGCGCCCGTGTCCGTCTGGTGGTTGGTGTGTGTGTGTGCCAGGTTTAGGGAAACAGTGGAGAAGAACACACAGGATCTGGCTTTGATCTGACGCAGATGGTCCTTCTGGCCCACTGCAGAGGAGTTTAACAGCTCAGACATCTCACACACACTCAATGTTTCCTTTCTGCATTTCCGGAGCTATTGCTTTTCTTCGAGTGATGAGCAAAGATGTGACATGTCATCAATGCCGTGGCCAAGGTGACCGAGGCATCCACAAGGCCAACCTGCTCGAAAAATGGAAACATTTAAAATGATAAATCACACTTGTTTAAGGAACAACGGGATCAGTTTGGACTGTTTGCTTTTGGTGGGGGCCAAAGCTCTGGAAAGTCCTTCTGAAGCACTCAGATTTTCTGTGAACTTGGTAATACAACTCAACAAAATGGCATTTGAACAAACCCGGCTGAAAGCATATAATGTGTTTTCCTATTCCCCCACCTAAATAGCATGAGAACCTGTAAAGATGTTTGTTCTGAAAACACAGAGGTGGAATGCACCGTTAAAACAACAGCATTGGCGAGCCTTTGAGTCACTTTTCGTATTTGGTTTTCAGTGTAACATGACAGAGGGTTGTTATCGAGTCTGTAAATCCCTTTGAAATATGTTTGGGAGTCATAGGGTCCTGCAGGGGGGCTAAACACCGTACACACAGACAGCGGGAGTCACTGCCAAATAAGCATTGCTACCTCACACTGATATATGGCCCTCCATTTCAAAAAATATCCCAAAATAGACTTAAGAAAGAGAGATTGTTGCGCATTAAGGCACGAACGACCACAAGAGTCGGAGGCAAAATTGAGCAAATGATGAAAATATACCGCATTCCATTCTTTCACAAACCTATCGGTCTGTTTGAACGGTTTCACACAATTACAGACGTATTAGAGATATTTCGGAGCCGAGAGTCGTGTAATGGTTTTCCCTGCGGTTGTGATTAAAGGTAAAGAGGCCAGGCAGAGGTCGGCCATTTTGAGACGGTAATGTGGGGTTGAAAGTTGACCTTTGACTGCGATGGCGTAGTTTATGTTTGGTTCAGCCGCTCTCTGATTGAGACCCAGTTCAGAGAGAGTGCACCAGTTTTTGTTGTCGCAGTTCATTTGATGAACGATAACGGAGAGAGAGAACAAAAAGAGGAGTGAATATTGCAAGTTGAAAAAAGCAGAAGCAAAAGGCCACATGAAGGGGAAAATTAAAGATTTTTACCTTACAACCTATTTATTTACATTTCTTTTTAATTCAGTAACAGTAGTTGTTGGTTATGTGTAAAGCCTGTGTCTGCATCAAAATTAATAAATATAAATGACTACTTCTTATTTTAAACTTTGCTACAATTACTTGCTTCATTTATATCCTGTTGTACATTTCACAATGTGAATAAATCTCACAGTTTCACACCAAAAAAGTTTTTAAAAAATATAAAAATTCACATTTATATTTTTATTACTTCTCTCATAAAACTTACACCTTTTCGTTTTATTATGATTTATGTCACAGTGTGACTTTTACAGTTTTTAAATGCCTAATTTCCTGTCTAATTTGGACATATATTTTTAATACTTTATTTATCCAATAAACTTTATTTCACAATTGCCTGCTTTATTTGTTAATCTGAGGTAGAAACATGGCAAGTTTTGTAGAAAATTTAGATTTATTTATTTATTTCGTCCCTTAGCAAGGTATTTTTGAATAATGCATTGTACACTCCCATTCAAAAGTATGGGGCCAGTAAGGTTTTTATTTATTTATTTTTCATTCAAAAAGGCTGCATTTAATTAATCAAAAGTGACAGTAAAACCTTTACAATGTTACAAAAGATTTCTATTTCAAACAAATCGCTGTTCCTTTGAACTTTCTCGTCATCAGAGAATGAATAAAAAACTATTAAGTAACACGACCATGGCCGCAACCACAAAATTGATAAGAAGAAATATTTCTTATGCACAAAATCAGCATATTAGTATGATTTCTAAAGGATGACATGATACTAGCTGCTTAAAATCCAACTTTGCATCAAGGGAATAAATAGCATTTTACAATATATTAAAATAGTAAAGTTAGGCCTATTTTAAATAGCAATATTTCACAGTATTACAGTTTTTGCTGTATATGCCGATCAAGGCTGCATTTATTCGAGTAAAAGACACTTCTTTCAACATTTTTATTTCTTTTTTTGCTGTCCACAAGCATTTGAATGGTACAGTAAGATGCTCTTAAACAAAAGGTCTGTAAAATGAAGTAAAAATATTTTTTCAAACCCACTTCATTTTAATAATGCGCATCTTATAATCTAATCCATTTTTAAACCATATTCTATACCTTTTTCAATTCCTTGATTCGTGTTTTTGCTTAGTTTCTCCTTTCTATTTCAGATTAAAAATTCCATAACATATTACACAGCAGATGTTGAGATTCTGATGAAAAATTAAGTCATAACACACACAGATGCTTGCGCAGGCAGCTGTGTTGCGCCTGATGCTGTGTTGTTTGATTTCTTCCGCCTCCCTGATGCGGAGACTGGGAGGTCACCAGCTGCAGACCACACCAAGGTGCATTCACACTGATGCCATTTGCCTTTGAGTTACTACCTCAAACATGTGTCACTAGCAAAAACTAAACCGTAAGACTGGTCGTACCCTCCAAGGGTCAGAACCCTAATGAACGTGTCCGTTTCCTCCTATTAACACGCAGACAAAGGCAGGACCTAACAAATCACATCTGTATCAAACACATATGCTCTCTATTCCTCCATATTTGTTCTGTCTTTTCTTCCTCTGCCAGTTGGACAGTCCTCAGCATACAGAAAGCCTTCAGTTATTTGAGTTGCTTGTGAGGGTTTTCCAACTCTTAAAGCTGGAGCTGCATACACGTTGCATCTGCTTACAGTGTCCTCAACCTCTACCCATCTGTCCCATAAGCAGTTCATCATCTGGAGTGCCTCGTACAAGTTGTATCTCACTTTCCTTTATTAAGCCAGTCACTGATTATTCTTTACTCTTCAGAAGGTTCTTTTTCGGATCTTGAGTAATCAGGTCTTCAGAATATGACCTCCTACCAAGCAGAGCTCGTTCCGTCCTTCAAAACAGGCCTTGTTCTTTTTTTTCAAATTTAATTGTAGGTTTCTTTTGTACTTTGATTTGAACGTCTGTGCATCCATGGAATTATTTTTCTAATAGCAAACACTTGTTAGTTCTTGGGGCTGAGATTCATCCACAAATGAAAGTCTGAAATGCTTTGATCGTTGGCAGTGTAGGTCAAACCATTTATCGAAAACGTATATCCATATACGTGTATGCTTCGTTATAACTTTTTATATTTGTTTTATTAAAAAATGTCAATGCATAATCTATGTTGTATTTATACGAAAGCATGTTGATAGTATGTTTTGTTCTTAGTAGAACATTTGTTGACCTTGAAATGATTGTGTGAAAGAAACTGAATTGCACTTGTAGGACACACCAAATGCACCCTTCGAATACCAACGTCTTTCACAGGAATATGGAGGATGCATGAGGTATAGCCTTCATTGGTACAGATTGCCCACATTTATTTGATAAATGGCTGCAGCTGCACATTCTTTCTAAGATTAAAAGTTGTATAATCTCATTAGAAAGGTGTAGTAAACAGGATAATAAGGGTTTCAGTGATTTTTAAAAGTTAAAAGAACTGCTTCTTGCTAGCAAGTATGTCCTGCAAAGACCATCTTGTTTAATTCTAGATGGAGGACAGAGCTGTTTTCAACACTGATAATTATAAAAAGTTACTCACAGTAAGCACCAAATCAGCATATGATTTCTGAAGGATTATGTGACACTGAAGACTGGAGTAATGGCTGCTGAAAATTGTGCCTTTCTGTTCTAGACATAAGTTAAAATAGAAAACTGTTACTTTAAATTGTAATGATATTTCACAATGTTACTGTTTAACTGTATTTTTTTTTATCTGATAAATGCTTGGCAAGCATTACAGACTTCTTTCAAAAATTGACCGTGAACTTTTGAACAGTAGTTTGTATATTTTTCAGTTCCATGAGTGATTTGTCTTATGCCTCTGCCTTTGAGAAATCTTTCTCCCAAACAACATTTGAGTTTTTTTTTTTTTTTTGAGTTTGTTCCGTGTTTTTGGAGACACTGTGGAATAAAAAGGCATTGTATGTGAATCACACCATTTTGTTTTTGCCTGGTAAAGGAACAGAAAAGTGAAGCTGAAGCAAATGATCCTGCCATGGCACTTTGGGTGAACCCATCACGACCGTTCCTGAACTGGATCTGACAGGCCATGGCTCAGCTCTCAGATTCTTCTTTTCCATCTCCCCATCATGACAGCCAAGCAGGGAGGCCCTCCGTTCGCCTCCTTCACACAGTGACTCATTCTAACCTTGATACTCTGGGCCAATTCCCCAGGCTCTGGGCTTTCCCCTGACGGGAGAAGCCAGTGGTGTGATCCGTAGATTCTGTGGGTTCTGCCAAAATTGCGAAGATCCTTTTGGGTCTTGGAACCAAAACGATGAATCTGGTTATGTAAGACTGCTAGAAGTGATATAGTTGTTTTGGGCCCTTTGAGTAGTTCACCAAAAGCTCATGATGTAGCCTGACAAATTCATTACGTTAGACCAAGAATGTCGTCTTAACATAAATAAAGTGGTCTGACCCAGAACTTTGAACCTGAAGGCGACTCCTTTTTCTCTCCACTAAAAATATACAGAATGTTTGAAGTGCCAGGCGGGAAATTTGATAAGAAGTTGGCGTAAGGAGCGGGAGTCTGTGGGAGTGTGTGAAAGCACGTTGAGGCTAAATGCATCCACTTTAGACCAAATAACTACCACTAGCCATTAGACCTGAGATGTCTGAAGTGTGAGAGAAAATCTGGACTGCTGGTCATCCATCCAGAGGTGTGGGACAGACGGAGGCCATCTGGTTCATAACTGGGGTTACTCGGCCCTATAATAATGTCTTATGTGTTTAGATGGATGAATGTGAGCTGGAGTGCTCGGTATACATTAGTGTAACTGTTGACATGAACTATCTGTTCTCAGGAAAAGTGAGCAGGAGGTTTGCACAGAGATGGAGGATCGTATTTAAATGCAACACTGTTTTAGTAGAATGATTTCCCCTTATTTATTTTCTTTTAAAAAAGAAAAATAATATAGAGAAATGTGGCAACTCTATACCACAATGGAAAATTGTCAAAAACTACTTTATTTTCTTAATTTCTCACTAAATTAAACTGTCTTTTTAAATTAATTATTCATTGTTTTTTAATGCAAATTGTAATTGTTATTTATACGCAAATGCAATTATAAAATGGTAAATGCTTCCAAATAAATATAGTATAATTTTTGCCACTATCTATAAAAAAATTTCCTAAGAGGAAATGCGTTAGTGCCAGTTAATTGCTGTACAAAGTTGCCATATAGAAACAAACCAATTTTACCCTTGTGGTACATTGTTATCATATATTGATATTAGTATTTTCTAAAATTTATTCAAGAAAAAGTTAATCAAGTTAAAGTTGATCAAGTAACCACATTATTGGATTATCAAAGATGCAAAATAAAAGATGTAGAAAAAACAGAAGGGATCTGCCATTGTATCACCCCAGGAAAATCAAAGGTCATGTGACTTAAAAACAGCAAATTATTGCTTACTTTTAAAACTAAAAACTGCCGTTTTATTGCAGGCAATGCTTTTTTGGTAGTTTTTTTTTTTTTTTTGAAAGATGAAAATGATTAGCAATAACCCATAGCTACGCTGTACCATACAGTAATAAAGAATGTGTATATTGTAATCATTTAGGTTCAGATTAGTTCACTCTTTTGCAAGTTCATGATCCGGGGTTGAACGAATGTATTGTATTAGTCTGTGTACAGTGGCGTCATGTGGTCCACTCTTTCTAGTGCATCAGAGTGAGATTTGGTTTAAATAAAAAGAATATCTTGAAGATGACAAGATCTTGCCCAGATGTGAGTACACAGTTAGATGCTTGTAAATGCTTTAAATCATAGACTTAGTCACTTTGGACCTGAAGAGACATAAATCATATGTAACCAAGGAGCGAGTTCAGCAAGCACACCAAAGACAAGGTTTACCAAGCTCCAAGTGGAAAGAACATTAGAAAGAATGATGTTGTTTATGTACACTGTGAGCCGGTGTGTGTAAATGAATTGAGATTCTGTCGCCGGCGAGTTTCTCATCTGACCAGAGGGGTGATTGTTGCTGTTTTCATTTCCATAAAGCACAAGTGTGAAGTGGAATGAATGCATGTAAATGAATCTGTTAAGATGGATATTCCGCTTGGCTTTACTGCTCGGACTACTATAGCATTATGTTTGTGTCTACAAATGTTCCTCATTTTCTTGGCAGCGAGTGAGGAAACAATGTGCTTGACTGCTTCAGAGGAGGTGGGGGAGAGGGAAAAAAGAAAGTACATAACTCTGCTGCGACCATTGCAGTGTTGTTCTAGGTAATTGCAATTTCGCGGCTTTAGAAAAATACAATCACTGTAATTGCAAAATTAAAAAATAGCCATATTTTAATTGCTTCCAGGCCATTGGAGATGGAGTGATATTTCAGCTGCCTCCGTCTCGACACACAAAGTGCTAGACATATGTTGAGGTGTTGTAATTCTGCCACCTAGCTTGACTTCACCTGAACCCTAATTCAACCAAACCATGTTAGGAGTTTCATGGAAACTGCCACTTTGCATGCTCAATCGCGTCTTTAACCGTGTTTCTGTGTTTGAGACAAATTTGCTGATAACTCTTATCTGATTCTTCAGTGGAGGCCTAGAGGTGTAAGGAGGCTTTTTTGTGTTGCATGAGCAGCAACTTGACATGAGGCATTTGGTCTAGATGTAAGAAATATAATGCTATAGGTCAGGGGTTGCTAGTCCTGTTCCTGAAGATCTACCTTCCTGCAAAGTTCAGCTCCAAAGCTAATCAAACACATCTGAGCCCGCTAATTAAAGCTTCAGGAACACTTGATGATTTTGTGTTGAAACAGAGTTTGGAATTAACTCTCCAGAAACAGGATTTGGAAACAAGACACCTGAAGGTAACTTCTTAAGCTGGTTGAGGATGATCTTAGGTGGTTTAAGATGGACTCCCTGCCTTGCCAAGTTGGCCTTTAGCTGTTTTAGATGAGTGACCAGATGGAAAAATGCCCCAAACCCATCAAAATCTGGGAGACCAGCAAACCAGTTTAGGCTGGTTTAAGTTTTTTTTTTTTTCCCGGCAGGTTTTGAGCTATACAGATTTTCTGTTTGCTAATGTCGTTTGGGAATGCTGATATATAAATCTTGTGACAAAAAGTCCAGTCTTGATGTCAACAAATTTTTATTATGCTGAATAATTCAAGTATAAACACACATTTCTTTTAGAACAAAACTATCAAATGTAGGGAATGAGAAGAAAAGTGAGATGTTGAAGTATAACGTTGCCTGGCTACTGTTCAGAAGATGTCTGCTGCAACAGCTTGGCCATGTAATAACATGCATCAACGATATTTAAAACAACGGCGCTGCTACCGCTGCTGATGAGCTCTCTTGTCCTCAGCGTGTTTACATCAGCCAGACTGTTCCCGCTCATTTCGGCCTCATGATTCATGAGAGGAACCGACACATTTTTCATGGAGTCCTCTGAGTTCATATAAACGCTGTGGATGTTTGGAGAGCGCTGGTGGAAGAGGTCTTCCTAAGATCCTTTAAATCCAGGGAATTAGGAATACTTGCATCTGACACTGCGGAATCTCACACTTTATATGTTGTAGTCAGAGATTACTTTGGCCTTTGAAAGCAGAAGTTATTTGTATGAGCAAGCAAGCTTTTAAAAATGTGATATAGCAACATTCTCAACTGTTGTTAAAACAATATTGACTATAAGAGTTAAAGTTGTTTTGGTCATATTAAAAAGTTGGTTACATTTATGTATGAATAATGCAAAAAAACAAACAAACAAAAAAAAACCCTGAACAACCTAATGCAGAGAAAGCCCTTGGCTTTTCTAGCAGATCTAAATGGGATTTATATCTCTGCTAAACTGTAGACAGGAAGCGTAAGGCCAAGTTAGACAGTTGTATGTACTGTAGTCTTAAGACACAATTGACAACCCCCATCAAAGTGTCTCCAAAAAGTAAAAATAATACCCGTGGACTAAGAATGTCGGAACAAAATCAGCCTTCCTCTGTAAACTGGAGAGAGAGTGACAGTGACGGACTCCGATCAAGACCGACTCGCATCTGAAACACATTTGGCACATCTTGAGATCCTATAAAACTGTAAGAGTTCAGCTAGTAAGCAATCACTCCTTAGTGATGCTCTGTGGAAACGTATCTCCCCTACCAGGCAAAGCTGAGAGACAGCAGCCACATATACAGCTCCTGTTGAGCTGTGGGTTTGCATTTGATTACTGTAAAATATGGCAAACTGGGAAATGCACATCCAGAAATACAGAAAATATATGTATAATTTATTAAATTTCACTTTGCATATGCATATACAAGTCATTTATTATGTTTAATTTGTTTTTTCACAGTTTGTCTCTTTAGATTTTCTAGATTGTGTTGAATTTTTATATAAGTTGTATTATTTTAGTGCTTCCAAAGCTCGTCCATGAAATCAAAATTAATAAATATATATATATATATATATATTTTTTATGGAATGTTGCATTATTATAAATGATTTGTCTGCGCACACAGAATAGTTCACTCAAAAATGAAAATTGCTGAGAATTTACTTCTAAGGTGCTGTCTAAGATGTAGATGAGTTTATTTCTTCATTGGAACAGATTTGGAAAAACTTGCTAACCATTGGATTCTCTTTAGTGAATGGGTGCCGTCAGAATGAGAGTCCAAACAGCTGATAAAACATCACAAAAATCCACAAGTAATTCATATGACTCCAGTCCATCAATTAATGTCTTGTGAAGCAAGAAGCTGCATGTTTACAATAAATTAAATCCATCAAAATGTTTTTAACATCAAACCTTTCAGCTAATAAGTCCTCTATTCATATTACTGCTTCTTCTACTGAAAGTCATCTTGTCTGAATCAGTCGAAAAATATGCAGAGATCAAGCACCACTTACAAGCAAAACAGTTCAGAATGCTTCTAAGAGGAAGAAGCATTATTATGGATAATGGGCCAGAAGCAGTTGTTTAAAGTAAAAACATCTTAATGTAGTCTTAATGATGTATTTGTTTCTTACAAACATTTAGGTTTTTGCTTCACAAGTCATTAGTTGATTAACTGGAGTCGTGTGAATAACTTGGATTATTGTGGTGTTTTTTTTTTTATCAGCTGTTTGAACTCATTCTGACGGCACACATTCACAGCAGAGAATCCATTGGTGAGCAAGTGATGTAATGCTAAATGTCTAGTTCAGAGAAGGCGACTGTTCTTCAGGTCAAGCTGCCCTGTGGTTTGGAAGGCATGTATTAGTTTGTAATATGAACGTTAGTGTTTGATGAGCCACTGTCTCATGGTTTGGTGCCCATGTCAAACTCATTCTTCTGATCCTGGGTGCATGTGTCTCGACTGGTTTACTCCAGATTCTGGTCTGTCCTTTTCACTTTCCGTGTGGGAACATGATCCTTAATTAGAAGCAGCAGGCGTTAAACTCATGCTCAGACGCTAGCAAAAACATTGCTAATCTTAGCTGGAACTTTAGATGTTAAGGACTGGGTTTGGAACACAATGGCGGTTTTTATCTTTCATTGGCCACTCTTCTCACATCATGTTGGTGTAAACTGTTCTCAAGAGTGAGGTAAATCATTCAGCCAAACACACAGTCATACAAAAGCGTCTGTTCAAGGTCGTCATATCTGAACAATGCTCTTCAAAATAAACCCCTAAATAAATAAGTAAAAGTAATGATTGCTTGCTGCTCGAAGGCAAGGATTCTGTAAACACAAGGATTTTGGAAACCCCCTTCCCTCAGCAGAGAAGTTGACAGCTCGCTGCCATTTTCTATTTTTTTTTTTGCTCTCTGTGAAACAATAGATATGACAAGGTTGTTCGGAATTAAAGAACTGACTCCCTTTTAATAAATCATTTGGAATTTTAATTGGAAATTGGAGTGAAAGGAAGAGGAATTTACTGAATTGTAATTAAAAAAGGCCTATAAACCTAGTTAAGAAAAATAAGAAAGAATTTATTTGAAGTTCCCTTTATTTTGATTCTTTCCTATATTCAAATTCAAACTGGGCATCCTATTTGCCACAGTATTCGGTTTAAATTAGATTTCATATGTTTTCAGAATTGAAATGCATTCTCAGTTTAGTTGATAGATAGATAGATAGATAGATAGATAGATAGATAGATAGATAGATAGATAGATAGATAGATAGATAGATGGATAGATAGAAAATGAGAGAACCAGATTGGGATGTAGGAGAGAGTATGTTTATGTAGGAGTGCACGCTGATGTGTTTTGATTAGGGCTCTTAGGGAGCCTGACAGTCTCAAACCATCTTTTCTTCCATAAGTCAAACTAAAACGAGCTGGTGTTTATGTAAAGCATTTATTCCACCTGTTCACCATTTCACAACTGAGAACAATTAAAACTACAGAGGGAACAAACTCTGCAAACACATGTGGACATCAGCAAAAGAGCAGCAGGCGCATGAATAAGAGGCTTCCAAAAACAAAATAGTCTTCTTTACAAGAAGTTATATTTACTCTGAAAACAAAAAGTCAACAAATATTTTGGTGGATGTTGAACTTGCAGGGCCTTACTCAAAACGCTGAACAAATTATGATCAACTGGAAACAGCTGGTTGCCACGACATCTACGCAGAACCAGCCACATCCAGATATTTCCGTTCATTTCCCTGCGCACAACACACTGCAGGCAATTAAAACGGCTGATCTGAGCGAGGAAAATACGAACACACTGCGAAAACAACACATCCATCATCTCTAATAGAGCTCATTACACATACCAAGACCACAACCTTCACAAAAGCAAGAGAACTTGTCATATATTTCACATTCATATAGGGAAACTATAACACATATTCCAATTGAAACTGGGTTTCTTGGGCACTCTGTGGCAGCTGAGACCATTAGAGATAGACAGGCCTAAGCGGGATAATAATTAGTCATTTTCTGAGGTTTTATGTTAAAATTGTTAAATTCTCTTAGAACCTTAAGAAATTAACTTAGTTGTTAACTTTTACACTACGTCAAGAATGTTTACTCGCCTTTCTGTCATTCTAAACATGTACGCCTTTCCTTTTTCTATGAATACAAAATAAATGGTTACAATAAAAATCAAAGGAGTCTAGTGACTTTCATTGAATGAACAAAAACAGTAGAATGATTCTACAAAATGTCTTCTTTTGTGTTTAGCAGATGATGCATAATCAAAAATCTTTATAATTCAGCATTTATTTACTGCAAAAAAGAATGGGATCCACATTTCGTTGGCGAGTCAAAAAGTAAAATGTCTCTGTTGTGAATTTTCTAAAATGTGATGACGGCTCCTGATTCAGCTGAGTTGATTAAAGGGAATAGCGGAGTTTTTGAATTTGACGGCAGCGCGTCTGGGGGCCACATGCCGTGAGCACGAACCTTTTTCGACTCATCACTGTCTTTTGTGTTCTTCTTCTGTTCCACACTGAACTCCCCAAAATTTCCCTCTCTTTTCATATAGCTGCCCATCGGCAAGCACTCGCCCTACTTCAAAGATCTTCTGTGTATGTTTTCTTAATCCTTGCTCTCCATGGAACCATTGTTTTCTCTGCCGTTGCAGCCGGGGGTGTTCGGGGGGGTTGGTTTGGGCTCTGGCAGCTGTGGGCCTCTTAGAGTGCCACTCTGCCTCAGGCACCATGTGGCCTGCTGCCACGCCAGCTTCATGTGTGCCGACTCCGACGAAGGGAAGCTGAATAAACACAAACTCTGTGTTTTAAGAGTTGGCTTTGCTATTTCAATGGGGAAAAAAGTGGCTGTCGCGTAGCAGAAGCAGGTGAGTAAATGAACTAGGACAAAATGACTTCCTGCTCCCAAAGGGAAGTTGCATGGGGCACAGAGGTCAACAGGGTCAGCGCTGTGTTTGTGGATATTATCTGCCGGGAGGCTCATGCTCCTGCATGGACCTCAGTGTGCGCTGATTTCTTGCAGCCATTCGTGAACATGAACTTGAACTAGTATGTAACTTAACTGAAGTGCTCCTTTTTCTTATTAATTCCCTGATTGATAGCCTAGAAGTTACGCCTGGTGAGAATGGCTAATAGCCTGACTTCAGAATCGATGCTCTGGGGATGTATTTTTCAGGGGTGATTTTTGAAGCTGACAGCCAGTTAGCTAAGATCATCAAGTAACTTGGATCATAATTAATGAGTTAGCACAGGTGTGTTTTAACGGGTACTTTGCCATGTTCCCATAACATCATGCTTGCTGAACCATACACTGCTTATTTCAGCCATTCATTTGTTAAGCATGTTGCCTCTGCATTTTTTTTTTTTTTTTGTAAAGGTGTAGTCTCATTAAAGTGAAATGCCATTTCTTCTCCAGTAGTAGCAACAAGTGGAACTGCAAATTTTTTTGTCTGAGAGGCCCAAATGGGCTATGTTTTTCTTCTTCCCCAATTGCTTTTTTTTATTTTTTAAATTACAGACCTGTTGATCTAATGGTCTATGTAAATCAGTTTTTATGTTATTTCTTTTCTTTTTTTTCTTTTAAGTTAAAAAAATATTCTTGAGTGTAAAATTAAACAGAAATATTCATACATTTTATATTTAAACATTTGAAAACTACATGTCAAATCTTTCTTAAGTTAAGGAAGAGTACCCTCGCAGTGTGACTTAACTTTGTTCACTTTTGCATCTTTATCATTTTGTGCAGATGCAAGTTGTAATATGGTGCGAATGTTGTGTAAATATCTGATTTTATGCAGTTGCGTAAGTTCATGTACTAGCAGAATGCTTCACTTTTACAAAAAAAAAGTTGTTAGTGCATTGATAATATCTAGCATTAGTTTTTTTAAATCACATTTTTGTCAGCAGTATGTTTTAATTACATTTTCATCTACTTTTCAGTATTGTTGACGATCAAAACACTTTAAAAAACATATTCACACAGTCATTTTCATGATGTGATTAACCAAAATAATTGCATTAAAGTCCTTTCCGGTGATTCTGGTCATGTGACTTTGACTCTGTGCTTTGAACCCCCCACTATGCCAGCCTTTGAATGGATAAAAATAAGTAAGCAAATAAAGAAATGCTTTTCACATCTGCTGATCCGGAGCAGCAGACGAGTCGGTTGCATCCTCTGAAGTCTCAGTAGGTGGAATCCTTGTGATCGACAAGAAAACAGCACAAGCAGTGTTGCAGTATGGGGCTGTGTGTGGCAGCTGAACCCCGTCTCCTGGGAATCTGGAGAGTCGCACACACATACCCACGCCACATGTGTCTGTCCTCTTAGGCAGCTGTGTTTTCAAAAGCTGTGGCCCCTGATGGGCATATGAAGTGTCCCCTGGTTCAACAGGGGCTTCGGCACAGAGTTTCACACGTCGTTCAAAAAGTCAAGTGGAAGATGAGAAGCTTTCAGTGAAATTCACAATCACTCTGGGGGTTGTGCACCATTCAGAATTGAAATGTGAATGCCTTTTAAATTTCAATTTAATTCTTGAATTTCAGTCGAGTTTGAATTGAGTTAGCAAACAGGATGCAGAATTATAGTTCAAATTTGAATGTATGGAAGTAGAATTAAAATGAGTTGAAATGTAAATAAATTTGAACTAGAAAATTAAAATGTACCAAGACATCATCTTTTATTAACAATTGACAATCCTTGTCAGATAGATGGATGAATGGATAGATAGATAGATAGAGAGAGAGAGATAGAGAGAGAGATGGTAAAACAGGGTGTGGAAACAATTTTCACTTTAAAATTGCTAGTAAATTTCACAGTTGCAAAGAACTGCAAATTAAATGTTAAAGCAGAGAGACTAAAGTAGTATTTTGTCGTGAAACATATATTATCTGTTTTATTTATGTAGATTTACGGATGGATGAACTGATAAGATTGAAGACTTTGAGTTCTGATTCAGTTGAACATTCTGTGGAGTGTTGCCAATTTGTTTCAAATTCACACCACTGAACTAAAATGCAGATCTTCATTTAATTCAGAATTTTGCTGAGTTCTAATTGGCTGAGAATTCAATACTGAGATTTAATCTTCAATACTGTTAAAAATAACCCTCATTTTGTCCTTTTTAGCAGCGAAGACATGCTTTTGGAATTGAACTAAGCCAGCCATTTAAACTAAACTAGCTCATCTGAATGCCAAATGGAGGGCAAATCGCCACCCCTTACCTAAACAATTACACCATCTTAATAAATCTGCTGTCTGGATGAGCTCCAGCGCCTGGTATCCACCAAACAGAAGTGTGCGGCACATGCCGTCCAAGACGTTTCGTTCTCTTTCAATCCCACTCTTTCTCTCCATTTTTCTTTTTCGTTTTTCCCCCTTTCTCCCTCTCAATGGTATTTCAGGCTTCTGGTTGTGGGGGTAATGCTTCTTTAATGAGTATCTCTTTTTAATGCGTTCCCCTGCATCAGTGGCTCAGTGGAGGCTTGTGGCTGGTGCCGTGTGAATGAGCACGTTAATGTAGCATGTAATGGATCCCGAGAGAGCCTGGCATCAACCGGAGGAATGTTGGGATGGGAATCGCTCCCAGTGTCGTGGCCGAAAGCGTGAGGAACACGTCCTACAGGTGGTACATGACCAGTGGAAGTTGGCCCAGAGTGGCATGCTGCACGCTGACCGCACTCACTCCAAATGCGCTGTATGTCTTGGCACAGAAGCTTCAGTGTTCTCACCATTTTCACATGACGAGATCAAAGTTTCCACAGAAGTTCTTTTCACATGAAGCTGAGTGGGATTTCGGCACATACTTCACCTTCAATCCTTTGGAATTCCCAAATATCTATAGAGGAAATCAGGCTGCCAACAGTTATTTATGCATAGAGAAAGCTGGATGCATGGAGTCCCCTGCACCCTGTTAGTCAAGCTCAACTACGTAGTGGTGCATTTACAATGGTATAACATCTAACAGTGCTATAAATCTACTCCCTGCCATTTCATGTCATTATCATCAATCAAATGTCTATGCAAAATGTATAGTTGAGCTGTTCACCCCAGCTTTGCCTCTTTTTTTTGGTTTTGTGGAAAGCTGTAAAACCAAACTGATGATGTTGATATAAGAGCACCGTGGGGCACATTGCTCCAGGGAAAAGCACTTGTCCTTTCCAACCACCAGCTGAGGGCATCCTTTCCCATAGTTTGAGAACCCGTCAATTACTGAGAATCACTGTATCCTCTGGAAATAACTTTCTCATGGTGTAATGAAACCAGTTTAGAAAAACAAAATCTCTGGAACAGAGTATTGACAATAATAGTAGTAATCTTGTTCATTCATGTTGCATTCAGTGGATGTAAAACATGAATTCTTCAAAGGCTTTATTGCTGTGTTTGTGGTTTTCATGGAACAGACATGAGCACTGGATGAGAAGAGCATGCTTAAAAAAAAAAAGATTTCTGTTAAACAGTATGGCAAGTTCTTTACATGCAAAAGCTTTCAATGTCAAAATATGTTTTCATTTTTTGCTGAGCTGGAGCTGCTGACATTGTTTACAGTTTTTCTTTTTAATATGTGCATTACTGTGCATTCTTTTTTAATATCAGCATTACTGCTGGGTTAGGTGTCAGTTCTACTTTAGAATTGGTACATCCTTAGTTGCAAGGTAATACTGCAATTTAAAATAACTGTTATCTATTTTAAATTTATATTTTAAAATGTAATTCATTCCTGTGATGGCAAAGCTGAATTTTCATCGGTCATTACTCCAGTCTTCAGGGTCTCATTACCTCTCATTATATTCTCAGGATTCTTTGATGATAAAGTTCAAAAGAACAGAATTTATTTGAATTAGAAATATTTTGTAACATTCTAGGCCTAGTCACTTTTGATAAATGTAATGCTTCCTTGCAAAAAAAAAAAAGAAAAAAAAACTTATCGACCCCAATCCTTTGAACAGTAGTGTGTTTTTTTTTTTTTTTACTTTTCAGTATTGCAAAATAAGCAAAACTGCAGAGTAAACCAAGAAAGTAGCATTTAACAAATTGGAATAGACAAAAGAAAAATGTAACAAGTAAAGATTAACTAGAGATGGTAATATAATGAGCATAAGTTTAGTAATTGACACAGACAAAGCCTCTCGTACTCTGGCAGACAGACACATACTGTTCCCCTAATGGGATGGGGACGTTTTCATCCGGTAAATGATCAGATGTGTTGTTTATCAGAGTCATTTTGTGGTAAAAGCTCTCCCGGATTGTGTATTTTGTGCATTCTGTCAGAAAGTGCAGCTGTCTGGATTTTGCTTTGATCGCAGTAGTGTAACTGGACACAACCATTCCTCCTGAAGCCGCCATGTTGTTCTTTGTCAGACCGTTTCTATAGCAATGTTGTGTCCACTCAGTCTTAGTTAGTTGTTTATCTTTCACTATGTACACAGTGTAGTGTCTTTTTAGGGTCAGACATCACTTTATATTGTTCATACACCATTTTATTTTGTGAATAAAAACTCACCTTTATTTTGAGTGCTGATTGGGTTTAATTTAATAAGTCTGACAGTATTGTTCTGGTCCAGAGGATCAGTTTGATGGGGGTTATTGGAAAAGTTGTAGAGATGTTTATCTCCGTTTTCTCTCAATCTCTTCTCTCGCTTTAAATAACTGTGTATGCCTCACTGTAAATCCTTAGAGTGTTGAAAGGGAGATTTAAGAAAACAGCCTGGCTTTCTGAGGCCTCCAGGACGTATATCAAGAGAAAGAACATATACCTTCATCTTTTCCTCCTCATCTCCCCCTGCTCTGGAGAGATGAGCAGGGCAGCATGCGATCGGCTTACCTGAGAGAGATGGATGAGGTGACGAGAGAGTGGAGGGAGGCAGCCGAGAAAGAGGAGTAGAGACGACCTCCCAGGAGAGAGACGGATGGAGAGATTTGGACTGAAGGATGATGGCGGAGGAGGGGCCCACTTACACCTCTCTAAGTGTGGTGATTACGTTAAAACACCATCGGGCTGTCTAAAGTTTCACATCAACAGCTTGACAAGATCAGAGAAATGTGAATTGCGGCATGCTCATCTGTCAGTGGTTTGATTTTTTCAGGAGACACTCCCCCTCCACCGCAAAAACGCACCTTTATTTTCCTCAGTCGTGAATGATAAATGAAGAAAATATTTCCTGGTAACCCATGATTAAATGCTCAAGGAGTCGGATCTCTCATCATTTGCACCACACTTTCAGTATTCCTGATGAAAACACAAGCTATGACCGTACTCACTTGTTCCATTTGTTTCTGCAGCAGATTTCAGAATTATGTGAATATGTCTTATAATGTTTATTTAGTCATTTATCCTAATATCTTTCTGTCAGTGAAGTGCTGTTCACCTCGCCTTCCAGGGAAGGTCGTCAGAGCTTCGTAGATCTCTGCCATTTCCTCATATGTTCATCATGTTTAGATGTCATGAAGAACAACTCCTTTTGCTGTCTTGGATTTGCATATTTAAAAAAAATCTGTCATGAACAAATCTGTCATGAACAAATGTCTGCCGAATGTGTGCATGCATGCAAAGTTGTGTTCCATGAATAGGAAATGATCTCCCCATTAAAAAAAAAAAGGAAAATATTGAAATTTGGTGAATCATGGAGAGCGGATGATTACATTTGCCAGTTTCACTAAAGCCCCTTTTTTGAATGATTTGTCCAAGTTTATAAAAGTCATTGTCTTTTGTTGACTGTAAAATTTGGCAAGTTATTGTTTCTTGGGATCTAGTTTTTAGAGGTTTTTAGTTGTTAGAGGTGCATTTAGGTCATCATACCTGGTCAGGTTTTATACTGTGGGAAATAACTGTCAAAAGGTTTCTGTAAATGTTAGAGGGTACAAATATTTGTAGCTCAGTATGAAAAATAGAAAGGGAAGTCACCATCTGGACAGAAAAAACTTTAGTTTAGGACTAGTTATCACTATTAACTAATGTTTAACTATGACTTTTGCCTCAATTAATTACATGATCCCTCAATAATCTCTCTAATATGTTTATATGATGCTCAAGAAGCATTCAGAAGTTTGAAGGAACATAATTCATTAGAAATAGTGAAGACATTTATTTAAAAAAATAAAAATAACAACTTGTCACTTTTGATAAAAATCTTACTGACCTAATGCTTGTGAACAGGGTCATCATTAAGAATTTTATCTTTTCTGCTTTTCCTCCAAAAATAGCAAAAATGACTAGGATACATTAGCTAGTGTATGACATAGGCCAAATTAAAAATGAGTAAACGCTGTCCTCCAGTACTACTTAACTTGTTTGATACTTTTTCAAACAGGCTAAAAAATAATTTGTCAGCAGTAACTGATGTTGCATCTCAACCAGAGACCGAGAACAGGTGATGTTAAAAGTCCTCCACAACCCTTTGCAACAGCATAACCCACACCTAAAAACAAAAAATTCAATGATTTTACTGTTATGAAAGTCATGATGGCAGGTTGGTCATGGTTCTGTGCAGACTCTGAGATGAAAGATTGCAGGTGCCCCTGTGCCTCAGCCCAGCTTTAATATTTATTTAAGATGCATTTAGATCCTCCACATTTGCTTTCTAACTTTACACAAAACCTCAGTCATTTATCATCGTTTATGGATTTTGTAATTGTTTATCAATAAAATGGACCTTTTGGCAGAGCGGTTTGTGGCGTTGCCTGCTGTGCATGTGTATGCTCTTTCTTTTTCTTCTTTCTCTCTGACGTTTGGCCTGCATGTTGATGGATGCTCTGAGGAGAACGGTTCCTACAGGTCCAGACAACAGAACCAATCACCCTGGACTGTAAACATGGAACTGCAGGCCAAACACAGACCACTAACTCAGCACTTGACAAAGTCTTTCAGCAGCATCATACACTGCAACAGCAAACATCTGTCCAGCCCACTTAACCAAGGCCAAGTAAGTCTTGACATATTCCCAACCAATAGTGTAGATTTGGCTTCTGAGGCTGAGCTTAGTTTTCTGCATAAAGGGGCTTAATGTGGACCAGTATTTGTGACCATTTTTATGGTCAAATTTGATGGTTTTTATTTTTATTTTTACCTTTAATGATGTTCTTGCTTACATTTAATGGTCATATGCTCCTTTGGCGGAGGGAGAGACATATTAGAGAGTAGAGACTACTGTACTGTAGTCAATTTGGGTGGAAATAAAAGGATTTCAGAAAGGGAGTGGATATATTTTATGGAGTGGCAGCAGATGGCTCCTGTAGGCCTGCTTGTGACCATGCTAAGTTCACGAGTTCACTACACGAGCAGTGAAAAGACAACCTAAACCACCTTACTCACATTAATTTTATACAGATTAAACAGATTGACCAAATTTTAAATCAAACTTTTCTTATTTTTATTTTTTATAATACATTCATTTATGTAAGGTTTGGTGAATTTACTGTTGCTCTAAAATGTGATGAGTGAGTATGAGTGTTAACACTTTACTGGCAGTGTGTGTATAGGATGACAGAGCTGCAAGTAAGTGTTTGAAGTTGTTGTGGCAACAAGATATATCGCAAGCTGATTCGCTGAAAAAAATGCCCTGAAATGACCATATCAGCAAATCAAATGTTCTGTCAAATCAAACTATAAATATAAAAATGAAAATGTTTTAATCATTTTCCAGCTGATTAGCAGTAAAAAAACATTGACTGTTAATCAGAATCCACCGACTTTAACAAGCTTGAGTATTTAAAGTGGCAGAAGAACGTTATTGTCCGTTGGCGTGGACGCTCATGTAGTTATTGTTATAGTTAAACTTATTGTTCTCAGTGCGAATGGGCCTTAATGGAGTAATGGATCTGAAAAATTCTGACAGATTCTTTATGATCTTTATGGTTGACTCATTAAAAAAAGAACTGATTCATAAGAGTCATTTTTCCGCAATTTGGACATTATTACTGTGTTAGTCACTGAATGGCGAAAATTAACATTACCACACACAATATGATATCTAAGGTTTCCAAGAAAAGATAGTCATAAGTGATTTTTTTTATTTTTTATTTAGTTGGTTAGAGTCTGGAGCCTTGAGAAAGTCAATCTAATCAGATGTTTTGAAATGAACTGCTCTGGAATCCCAAAGAGCTTCTCTCTCACCTGACAACAAGCTGTCCACCATAGTTTGTGTTGCCTCTCTCTGAGAACACAGAGCAAAGAATAAAAAGGAATAAAGGATAAGTCATAACAGAAACCAGAGCTAAACTCTCTTTGTTCTTTGCGCTTTTTTCATTCAGGAAGAGTGCGGGTGGGTTCTTGAGTGTTTACGAGTCTTTGTTGTCAGGGACAACGAGGCCAGTGGCCGACAGATCTCACTGACATTAACCCAGGCAGAAATGCCAGCCATAAAGTCTCCAAACATAACAAACCAAGCAGAAACAGCTGTACCGCACTCTTACAGCCTCTTTGCCTCCGTCCAGAAACATCACTAACGCACTTCTGACCATTACAGAGTCTGCGTAAACCAACCACAGCCCGAAGAACCTCCTAATGAACTGTGCGAGCCAAACTCAAGACAATCGACACGTTTTTAGAGACCCTAGTCGAAAAAGACCATCATATGATGAGAACGGTGGGTTCAAGGAAGTGTTTGAGTCTCGATTGAACTGTTATGGTGATTTGTTTTTAATTAGGCATTTATTCATCATGACATTTTTTCCTCTTTGACTAGTTGCAAAGTCATTCTGAAACCCTAGTGAGTGTAACAGTTGTTCATTTAACAGCATGCATGCTGAATTAGTCCAGTCATCCATCCATGGCCCATTGCATCTAGCCTCATCTTCTGTACAACATTAGGTGTTTCTAAGGTGAAAGATGTTGCAAGGCCAGATTTGTTCAGTTGGGTGAGATAGTAGATGAAGCAATGCTTGTCAACAGATTCGTCACTTTGTAGATTAAGCATCTGCTAAGCAACCATGCAACCAATAAAAGATTCTCTTCTTGTTGGTCGGCGCAATGTGTAGTCTTGACAGGGACCAGACCTTTCTGGCTTTCTTTGAACAATAGTAAAGGACTGTCCAATAAAGTCATGAATGTTGCTGGTGTCTTGAAGTAGGGTGGAGTGCACGCAAGAGATGGAGACAGGCCACTTTTTAGAGCTCTTTACGACCCCCTGGAGACCCTTGATTATGCCGTGCCAGGGCAGAGGGCATCCAGAGAGCAAACCCAGGCCCTTTCCCAAACCTCAGAGGTTCAGCCCTACTGCAGTTACATGACTTCAGTGAGCATGGCCATCATCGCAAATCCTCAGTCATGCATCCTGAATTGTGTTTGTGTTTAGGACATACAAACCACATATACAATACTAACCTATAGACCACAACAGTGACAAGCTTCTTTTTCAATGGCTTTCTTTCCCAGTATATTTCCCATGTATATATTTTTTTTTTATCTTGAACCAAATCAAACAGATGATTCGCAACATACAAAAATGTGATTTGTCACAAAAACTACAAAGGTACTAAAATTAATGAACCAAAATAACTACAAAAATTAAACAGTTAACCAAAACTAACTACAAGTCTGTCAAGTATTTGTAGAAGTAATATATACATATACACACTGCCTGTCCAAAAAAAAAAGTCACCACCTGGATTTAACTAAGCAAATATTTAAGATCCTCCCATTGGATAATTACTGCATGGATGATTATGTTATGTGCCCAAAGAAAGAGGTCAGCTGACTACCTGAATATACTGAATGACCAGGTTATTCCATCAATAAATATTTTCTTCCCTGATGGCACTGGCATATTCCAAGATGACAATGCCAGGATTCATTGGGCTTAAATTGTGAAAGAATGGTTCAGTGAGCATGCAACATCATTTTCACATGGATTGGCCACCACAGAGTCCAGAGTCAGACCTTTACCCCAACGAGAATCTTTGCAATGTGCTGGAGAAGACTTTGCGCAGCAGTCCGACTCTCCCATCATCAATACAAGATCCTGGCGAAAAATTAATGCAACTCTGGACGGGAATAAATGTTGTGACATTGCAGAAGCTTATCGAAATGATGCCACAGTGAATGCGTGCCATAATCAAAGCTAAAGGCAATCCAACAAAATATTAGAGTGTGTGACTTTTTTTTTGGATGGGCAGTGTTTATATATATATAAAATGTACCAGTGTTATTTTAGTATTATTTATGTACTATTTATAGTATTTAAAAATATTCTGAATTAGCTTTTATTTTTGGTACTTTAATTTTTAATTTTCATTTGTTTAGTTTCATAATGTGCAATGTTTTTTTTTTTTTATTAGTAAATCTCTTTATACCTTTATATTTATTCAATTTAGTTTTAGGCATTGTAGTGATTCAACTTCATTTTAATTTAGTTATAGCATAATTTTAGCTAACGATAGTATGTGCAATATGAAACTGTTGACTTTCAAAAACACTGATTATAGAATGATTTATAATATATTTGAATTTTTTAAAATATTAAAATATATAAAAATGTTTATTTATTAAGTGTCAAGAATTTTTTTGATTATTTAATTTCATCATGGGAGTGGGAGTTCACTGCTCAGCTATTGTGGCACAGCTTCAACAATTTCGGTGGTAATGGTGAATACTTCTCTGTTTGGCAATTAAGTGCCATTTCTAAACACTTAATCTGAAATTGTGGTTTTCACAAAGCCATTTAGCAAACTCAAAGCTTATGGCAGGTCCGACCGGAAAGTTTTGTTCATGTTAAAAGTCAATTTCTTTTCTTAACTTTTGAATCTGCATTATTGCATTTCATTTTAATGTAAGTAACTGTAGCTGTGCTGCTTCATGCACCCTGATGCTATAAAATCTGTGAGAGCAGATTTCAGAGAGCTTGCTTCCTTCTGTGTTTATAAACAGATGTCAATGTCATCTCTTACAGCTTGTGACAGTTTAGACAGCAGAGAACAGCCAAGAACTGACTGAGTGTTAATTGAAGGAGGACTATATTACAGTGTCCAAAAGTAAAAGACCGTCCTGCCTGACTGAAGTAAGTGATTACATTCAACATTTACTGGCAAGCCCAATCTGAATCTTATGCGCTCTTTCCACGCACCACCTCAGTTGTTTCATAGAAGCTCTGAAACACTAATTACTTGACTGTTTAGTTAAAAAAGACATAACTATCCTGTTACAGGGAGCTAGAAAGGAAGAGAAAGGAATGGGAAGGAGGAAGGTAGGATACGGAGAGAGTTAGCGAAGGGAAAAAAGGGTGTTTGTCAGGAAATTTATTCCACATGTAGTCGTGCAGGACTGTGCAGTCACGCGGAGTGCACCCCGTTGAGCTGCGGTGGTCAGGGAACCCTGCTATTAATCTGAAGAGGTGACGGGTCGAACCACTTCCGTATCCAGGGGCGGGTGTGAGGTCCATAACAGAAGCAGGGAAAGGGAGCATTCTGGATATGCTCACCACCAACATGAGAAAAAAAAGATATACAGTATATATAAATATATTAATCTATTGATATAAAACAGGACAATTGAGGATAGAGAGATGTAGAGGGAAAATTGGTTATATTAATACTTACTGGGTGAGTTCTTGAATTGGGATGGACAAAAACTTTACATGAAAAGTGCAGCATTGCTGTGATATAGTTTTATGATGTTAGGTTATTTTACTTAATTTAAACTGAAAAAAGAAAAGGAGAAGAAAAATAATCAGTATTTTTGGCTTGTTTTCAAGTACAAATATTAACACATTCCTAAAACAAGACACATTTACAATGTATGAAATGCTAAGATTGTGTAAGATACTTCAGTTATGTATCTTAAAATGTATTTATTATGATCATTTACATTGCAGGAAAAAAAAGATTTTCTTAGAATTTTTGTCTTAATTTCTAGTACAAATATCTAAACATTCTTGAATTAAGATAAAGTTACTTGAGAAGCTAAATGACTTTTAGATATTAAGTCTTGTTTCTTGAAATGTATTAAAATTTAGTTTGTTTTTGCTTAAAACAAGAAGAAGAAAAAAAATCTGCCAATGGGGTAAGAAAAATAATCTTAAATCAAAGGGAAAACAAAAATATTTTTCCTTAGCCCATTGGAAGATATTTGCTTTTCTTATTTTAAGCAAAAACTAACACAATTTTAATATTCAGAAAACAAGGGTTAATACCTTAAATAATTTTGCTTCTCTAGTAAATGTATATTGATTTAAGAATGTATATGTATATGTAATGGAACACAAGACAAAAATACCAAGTAAGAAAATCTTTTTTTTTTTTGGATAAATTTGCCAATTTTGCTAATAAAACTAAGAAAATAAAATGTTATTTTAAGTTTATTCTTAAAATAAGAAAACTATTTTAAAATTTTGCTTGTTTTAAGAATGTTTTGACATTTTCTGCATTTTTTTTTGCCTGTGAAAGTACTTTTTAGACTTTAATAGACATAAGAAAAAGGAGCTTATGCCTTTGAAGAGAGTCTGTGTATTTGTGAACTTTAGCATTTGACAAAAACAGGGCATTGCAGCATCACAGCACAAGCAGACGAACATTTTAAGCCAGAAAGAAGAAAAAAGATAAAAGCAAGCACACACTTCTGACAGAATGCAGCGATAGTCGGGCGGAAATGCTTTACGACTGGGAGTCATTCGTTTGGTTAGTGTCTCTGGCATGCAAACCGCAGAAGCAGGGCCTTTTACAGGACAAGAAACATGTTCACTGCTACAAACACACACACACGCTCGCAACCCCCATTACTGTGGTCCACGGTTAAAAACACACTCAACTTCAAACACATTTCACTGAGTTTTTAATGAGATATTTATCTTGATGGTGATCTTGGATTTTAAGAATGGCACATATTTCAGGGGTCACCGTGATGTCATCCACACATCCAGACAGAAGATGGTGGTGATTGGGTGAAAGAGTCAGCTCGCAGGTGCTCTGCTTATCCAATCAGGCGCTGTGAAGCTGAATTATGTGAAATTTTCGAATCAATCATAAAATCTTGTGCGTTTCTCTTTGGACACCTATGGGGTCAACAGCGGCTTGGCTTTTGGCCGTTGAGAATAAAGCTGGAAAAGTACTTTTGCGTGATTATGAAGTCATTGCATAGAACCGTATCATCAGATCTTGAACATAGTTCATCTGGATTTGCTGAATGCGAGACATGCAAGTTTTGGATAATTTCAACAAATGATCAAATATTAATCAAAATGTATGGCCTTATTTTGCGTTAGAGGAAAAAAGGGGCTGTTTAACCAAAGAGCTGCATTTGGCCAGGCTGAGCAGATCTGTATTTAATTTAGAATTCCTCTGTGCTATAGACAACACAAGGGAAAAAAAGGCTACAGGCAAATGTTTGAGTGAGCAACTTTCTTGTTTTTTGAGCGTTTCTAGTATGCCATTAACCCACTTTATCAGCGTCCAAAGGGAGGGCTGAAAACAGTTTTTTTTTTTCTCATCTGATGGTTTTGTGTTTAATAGGAGATCATCCGGCTATAAACACACAGTGCAGTATTTGCCCAGACAGCTGTGAGTGGAACTGCTGTGTTATTTATAACTGTGCTGGAATTCATTGAGATTAATTAGAGACTGATTCACTGAATCAGATATTACTTTATGATTGGGCATTTCTAGTCAAACTATTACTGACTGTTGTAGTATTGTGAAATGTACTTCCTGTAATGACAAAGATGAATATTCAGCAGCCAATACTCCAGTCTTCAGTGTCACATGATCATTAAGAAATCCTTTAAATATGCTGATTTTAAGGTGCATATTTCTTATGCTCAATTCTGAAATAGTTGGGATTTAGTTGTTCTTTGTTGAACAGAAAATTCAAAAGAACACCATTTATTTAAAATGGAAATCTAACAAAGTGAAGTAACATTATAAATGTCTTTTGGTCAGTGCATAACCATGCTGAATCAAAATATTTATTTAAAAAAAAAATGTGTTACTTTTTCCTTTAAAAATAGAGGCAGTCTCAAAATGGGTAGTAGTTTGTATTTTTAGGCTCAGAGCTTAGAGTTGCCAGCGACAGTGGAACAAAATAAGTAAAACTTTTAGTCTTTTTAGGGAAATACACGAAACTATTTTTTCTATTACATATTCCAATTGGGAATTAAATAAATTGGTGGCTGGTGGCAATTGACCACATAAATGAAAAGAATTTTAATCTAATACTAAAATGTTGCATACTGTTAAACATATCCATTTGTCTAACCTAGCAACAACCAATAAAAGGTAAATGTGTTTCACATCCATCTTTTGCGATCTGTTTCCCATTCTAAACTTTAATGATTTAAATCCAATAGCTGAAATCCTGACGCATTCTCAGCTGTCTGGGTGTAAAATACAATGCTTTTCATTCTGATTTAATATGGAAGCCAGTTTTATTCCCTTAAATACAGAATGATTCTGCTATATTCAGGGCGGCTGACACAACCCTAGGTCGAAGGTTGTCCAGGACACACACTCGAAGTCTGAGTCTAACAGATGCTGTGTCGTGCATCACTTTTTCTCTTTCACACTGTCTGTAATGTTATCCAGGACAACTGCATATATCAGAGTTTGATGCCTTCCAGACGCAACACTAATGTGTGCACCCTCAGCCAGCGTAATGAAACCAGCAGCAGGCTGAAACTATATTTATAGGAAGTGTGGATAGATTTCACATCTGGAAATGAAAATCCTGCCCTAGATAAGTATATGCTAGTTATTGATACAGTAGATGTTGAATTGATAGTTAACTTGGTTTTGGGTGTGCTATATCATCCAAAACAAAGAAGCTTGAGAACCTGAATGAAAAGTATCAGTGATTAATTTATTCACAATGCTTTCCGTTTAGGCAGGAGGGGAGGACTTCTGATCCACAAATAACTCACACTGACCTCTGTGGCTGTCTTTTGCTCAATTGAATCACTCTGTCAGTAGCTGTGCTGTTCCAAAGAGGCCAGACTATTCTCATCATTTCCCTCAACTGCCGTTCCCTCGGCCCTGACCCATGCAAACAAGTCTGAATCACAGGGACCTAATTAAGTCCCCCTTTTTTTTCTTCTTCACCGCTTCCCTCTGTTTTGGCGTAAAGAAAACAGTTGCATGCATTAGAGTTTTCCCTTTCATCAGTCCAAACACCCTGGAATGTGACCCCCATTAAATTCATTTCAATTACACTCAGCATCAGCAAGCGTTCAGGAGGAATATGTGTAATTTCACAGAGTGCATGTGTGTCTGACAGGTTTCTCTGAGTGGAAAATAAGCACCTCAGGCCAACCGACGTTCAGTGACTGTTGTTTTAATCAGCACTCGTTCGGTATGACTGTGTCCTAAACTGTTGGTCTTATTTGACAACATATATGTAAAAAAACTACTATTTTTGCCAGAACAGTTTCTGAATACATTTTTGACATTCGTTTTGCTATACTAAGAAACCTAAGGTTTGCTGAGTCCTTTGGGTCGAAATGCAGCCAAAGTGAAAGTTGAAGGTACGACTAGTTTATTTTCCTGAATATTTGTGTCTCCCTCAATCTACTGTGGTCTTAGCTCAAACTCAGGTAGCCTGTACATAAAACCCAACAGTCCATAACTATGCTAATCTGAATGCTTCACTGGTTTTTAATGAAGCCCATTAAACATGTGTTCTGGGGGTCCTTCAGCACAGTGTTTTAGGGCCCAGCAGCAGGGGGTTTAGTGGCTGATGCGTCCCCAGGCAGCCACGCTGATCAACACAGCAGTTTTATGGGACTGGAATTTTAGAGAGTGTACATTAGAAGGAAGTGTCGGCCGTAGCTGTGAAGCTGTAAATTGTGACGTCCCATTGGTTCAATAAGGGTGACCAAATGCAGTAGCAACACTGCATAAAATGATTTACTTCTGTATTTTTGTCTTGTATTCCATTACAAAAATTTAAGCATTCTTAAAATAAGATAAATTAACTTGAAAAGAAAAATGACTTAAGATATAAAGTCCCATTTTCTAGGGAAAAAAGATTAAAATGAAGTGAGTGTTTGCCTAAAGCTTTCAGTGGGATAAGAAAAATAATCTTGTTTTCCCTTAGAATTTAAATGCATTTTTCTTTCTCATTTTTCTGTTACAGTAAACAAGACTTGACATCTCAAATCATTTTGTTTATCAAGTAATTGTTTCTTGATTAAAAAAAATGTATTGGATATAATATTTGTATAATACTTAAATTTGTACTGGAAAACAAGACAAAAATAAAATCTCGCTTTTTTAAATGAAGGTAAGAAACATTTAGACACACAGGAAATAGAGTAGCAGACATCTGAGACGAACCAAAATAAACCTTAAAGGAATAGTTCTTTAAAAAAATGAAAAGGCATTATTTTTTCATCCTCATGCTGTAACTGTGACTTTCTTTCAAATTTTTAAAGAATGTGAATCAAAACGGGTGCTTCAAGCCTTAAAATGACAAAAAAGCACCCTAAATGTATTATAAAAGTGGTCTGTGGTTTACGGAAGAAATTTATACAGATCTGGAACAACATGAGGGTGAGTAAATAATGACAGAATTTTTATTTTGGGCTGAATTAATCCTTTAAGCATTGCAATATGTCTGCTGAATCAGTGCATATGTGCATGGGAGTCAGATCTGTGCTGCCAGCTGAATAGATTAATGACTTTCAACCCAAGGTGTGAGGTACTTGCTTTGTTTTGACAAGAGTTGTGAATAATTGTGATAAATCAAATTATGCGTTCAAAACTTGTATCACCCAGTGTAAATGATCCATGCTTTCCACAGGAGGATTTTTCCAGGGAATAAATGAACTTTTAATGGCTGGCCTCTAGATGGCTCTGCACTAAGCATAACTGAGTTCCAATAGTTCAGGATCAATGTAGAATAAACACCCCCAGTAACTGTGGAAGGATTGAGTGTTTGAGGATCTAATGAGAGCATCTGTGTTCTCTTTTCCTTTTTTAAAAATCCATGGTGATTTAGTAAAGAGAAGAGATCTTTTCATTGAATGCAGAGAGAGGAACAGATTTGAATGTGACTCGTTGTAAATTATGCTTAATTAAGGTCAATTAGTCTCAACATGCATTACGCCAGATTCTAATTGCTGAAAATTCACCTGTGAATGTTTTCGGATAATAATGATCTGTGAAAAAGTAGGACGAAAGCAAATGGCCAAACATGACAAACCTATTACTGTAGCTTACATGCCACTCATGAGAACTGCAAAGGAGGAAACAAGCAAGAGAACGAGAGAATGAAGGGCAAAGTGAGGGTATTCCAAGAGCATTTAGAGCCATTGGCCGTAATCATATAATTGTAGGATATCCTTTCTCTGAGCTCTACTGGTCCAGTGGATGGTGGGCCTCTTAATGACCCTTGACCTCGAGAACGGGAGTTGAGGGAAACAGATTGGAGAAGATGTCAAATCTGCAGCACTTATCCGTCAGTACTGCATTTAACTCTGGAGCGAGGTGGTTACGGCCAGATGCATGCTGGAGTACGTGTGTTGTAGTGTGTATGTGAATCTGTTTCAGGGTTATCGGTCAAGATTGGGTGAAACTGTCCCCTGATGAACTTTTTTTTTTTTTTTAACTTTACTAGTTCATGTAACTTATATTAGTATGTATATCTCACATGACTGTAAGGTGGCCAGATTTCTGAAATGGAAGGGACATATTCATAGTGAAAATCTCACTTGTGAATTTAATCTGTGAATTATAACAAGCAAAAAAAAAAAAACCTAGAACAATACACATTTGTATATTTTTGTTAAATAATTACTACATTGTTATTGTAATTAATAATTATAAAGCTTACGAATCAAACTGATCCTTGCTACAATTAACCAAAAATCACACTATAAAATATATTAAATAGTAAACATTGCATATAGCAGATCAAAACAATACTATAAAAATTCAAATGTATTTAACATTTTTTAATTCTGTTTAATATTTTAATTTTCACAAACTGTATGTTGCCTTGTTTGCAGTTACATTGTTCTTATAGGCACTTCAGCTCTAGCCTTAATACTTGTCTCCTTAGCAAATTGCTTTGTCATGTATTACCCAATATATGCACTCTCTTAAGAGTTGTTTTGGTTAGACATTGTCTGCCAAGAACATAAACATAAAGCCAAATAAATGCAAAAGCTTAAGTACACTTGGCTCTTCGTCAAAGATCACTGGATCTGGCAACCTTGTGTTCCCTGCTCCCATCCTAATATGTGATGGAAATATTTGGGGAGATTCCGAGAACTTTCCTACGTCCATTCACCCAATCCTATGATTTGAGAATCCAAGCGAAATTGCAGGATGCTGTTTCACAGATGGAAATAAAGTGCAGAACTGTGAAGGGCAGATGCAAATTGAGAGTCTTAAGCCACCCTGAGTGTTGTCCTTGTACTCTTTCATGCTCATGATATGAAACAATTAGCAATACTGCATGTGACAGTGAAGTGTTTGTATTGAAATGAACATAGGTTGGTTTAGACCTGGCACTCATGAGAATATTCTGTGTACTGTTTTTACTGCTTTGTTAAAAGCCTTTGGTATTTCTGAATGAAGCAAACCACCTCTTCCTGTTTTCAATTCAGCTTAATGCACTCTCCAATTCTCTTTTTTCTTTTGCTCAGTCTTCGTTCTTAAACCAGTATCCACAGAAAATCTCAATGCATTAAAAATTTAAAAATACCCAGAGTACCTAGAACTGCTCTATTGAATGTTCTAAGAAGCCATTGTTTGTAACTGCACAGAATTCTTGCATTTCGTTTACTGTTTTTATTTGCAGTAAGTCACCTTTTCACTATTTTTGAGAAACACCGGACTGGTAATTATTCATTTTCATGAATGACAGCTGTGTGAAGTTCTGATCATATGCTTATGCATATTTTTTTATTCAGATTCGAGCTTTAGGCAAGTTAATTTATTATTATTATTATTTTTTATTTTTATTTTTTATTTTTTTATTTTGTATACAGTATGTGACCACATGACTGGATATGATGTGTTTAAATCACAACTGTGAGTGCAATTTGAGAATTACATTGGCAAGCATTAGAACACCTTTTATGCTTTTCTTTCCAACATATTGGCGGTCATTTATTTTATGTGGATATTTATTTATTCATTTAAATAGCATCTTCACAACCAATTTGAATGTTCTGTGCCTTTAGGGGGGAGAAATGCCAAACTGTATGTTGGAGATGGTAGAAATGCATCTTCACAGTCTTTCAAGTTGAATTTTACACCAATGAGATTTCAAAGTGGGCGGGGCTATCCAAAGTATCATTAAAGAGTGTTATATTTGAAATTTTGGCCAATTCATACTAAATATGATATGTTCTATGCAGGTCTGCAGTATATAGGAAATATATTCTCGGGCATACTACATTTTTGGCCTTATGGGATAGGAAAGTTGCCACTAGTTACATGCTTCTCAGGAATTTCAGCAGATGCTTTAATGTTTTGTGTTCCCTGCTCTTTCATGAATACTGCATATTTACACATCCTACTACTACCTGGAAATACTGTTTTTTGCATGCTATATACAGTAGCAGGGAAGTATGCATATTCAGATATGAGGATACTGTAGAAACTAAGCAATCAACAAAACGCTCTTTACATTTAAGAGAGCTTTTATCACTTGCTGTCCATGACACGCTGTAACAATAAGTGAGTTTGGAATTATAGAACCTGATTTGAATTCCATTTACAATGTTTCTATTATCTTGTGTCATTGCCATAGCAATGGGAATAGAGTTATATTTACTATAGGGGAATTTTATGGAGGATATATGCTCTGGATGCAGGAATTATTCCTCATATGCTCCCTACCATTGTGTAGTCAGTGTTTATAGTATGTAGCAGAGTTGACCACTCTTCTGTCAACTCTCATCTCAAGTCGGTCTTGATTATGAGTGTTGTGTTTGGATGTCACCTTCACTGCTGTCGGGTCTAACAAAGCGTTTGTGTATGGGAACTCACTCCATCAAATGTTTCTTACAGAAGTAGATGGGCGAAAAATGGCAGTTCTCTCTCTCTGTAATGTGACTAATGCGACAGCGCTGACTAGCTCCAGAATCATCTTCGGCCAAACACTCTGGCCGAACACACGGGCTCCATGATGAGTGTTCGGGTAGATGCAGTTGTAAAACACAGATATATCTGTCTGAGATAGGCCAGAAGATGAATCCTCTTGTTAATTCATAAAATGCAGGGGATACATTGAGGTCTTTTTCTCACAGCCCATGTTTGGCTGCTTTCATTTATTACTTCTACTAAGGAAAACAGTGAGCGTGGAAAACAGAACTCATGTTCGGCGCTCCTCTTAAAGTACAGTATGTCTCTTTCTCTCTCTCTCCCTTCCTACCCATTTAACAAGATAAATAATTGTTATCATCATATTTTTCACATTTGAAATGTTGTGTTTGTATTGGCTTATGTTTCTGGAAGCCATGTGCAGTCAGGGTCATATTTTTCAAAGAACCATTTTTCAATTTAGCGAGCCAAAACAGCGAGCTGCAGTAGTTATGTTGACCAGCTTGGCCAGACCAACAAAATATGGTTAACGAATTGAAATAATATGGCATACGTTCAAAAAATAGTTCCAGTTTGATAACTACAGGCCAATTTTGTTTTTCCAGCTAATTATAATGAAATACCACGCATAAGCAAGACCGTTCTGGCACAAAGCTGGAGCGTTTAAGGCATTTGAGTGTGTGCTGCAGACAAAAATATTTTCTTTTGACTATTAACAGAAGAAAATGGTGTTTAGGCAACCTAAAGAACTGTAATCAGCTTGTGTAATTTTCGGGCGCTCAGGTTAAAGTGAAGTTCAGTACCTAAACTAAAGCAATTACATCAGTCAGTATAAATAGTTTTACATGGAAAATGAGAGAAAGGAGAGGGATATGATGCAAATAGATGAAACATCATTCAAAATAGTCTGAAAAACAGAGAGGTTGATTGATTCCTGTAATCTTAAATGATTTTCTTCATAAAAACATGTTCTCATGTGCTTCTCTCTGATGAACAGCACAAAAAACAACAAAGATAAACAGTACTCTCGCCCCAGTAAACAAACAACACAAACTAACCAAAAAACACAAAAAACAACAAAACCTATCCCGCTCTATATCGTGGAAAAGCACACAACACTGTTTCATTCATGCTACTGTGTAAGACGCATTGCCTTCAGAAGTGGGAATACTGACCCTGCTCATTTTTACATGTGGAAAAGGTTAAAGTCACTCAGTGTTACTGTTGAACTGTTTTCTTCATTTAAAAAAATGAGCAAACAGTGCCAGGTTTATGTCAGACCCCAGTTTCGATGACTGCACAGGATGTTTTTGTTTTCGGTGTGTGATTGTCTGTTAAAGCTGCACTCTGTATTTTTTTTTCCTTAAATTGAATCCATTTGTTTTTTCATTAAAGTTTTAAGCCTAAAGTTGTAAATCTTACATGAAGTGGGTCATGCCATAGAGGACTCCATGTTGTGATCACATGACCAGTTGAATGCTACTCAAAACAAATTAGTGTATGTGGAAGCTGTGTATGTGTATCTTAGTAATCTTGAGGTCAGTAAGATTTTTTTTTCCTTTGAAAGAAATGAAAACTTTGTGAATGATTTCTGAAGGATCATGTGACGCTGAAGACTGGGGAAATGGCTGCTGAAAATTCTGCTTCGCATCACACGAATAAATGACATTTAAAAAAATACTCACTATTACTGATTTTACTGTATTTTGATCAAATAAATGCAGCCTGTGAGCAAGAGAGATTTTTTTCAGAAACTTTTTTTTTTTTAATGGTAGTTAGTGTATAAATAAAGTATGTATGTGTGTACGTTTAGTGATCATCTTGGTGATTGTGTGTTGGTTTTCTGTGTGTGTGTTTGTGTGTGTGTGTGTGCGTGCGTGCATGCATGTGTTCTCACACTTGATTGGTTGATTCTGGCTTATTATTGTCAGAGGTCAATTAGTAAAACCTCTTGCCGACCATCCCTCCCTCTGATTGATCTATACTGTGTAAACACACACACACACGCTCACACACACACTTCTGACAGGGGGCTTAGTACGTGCCATTTTGCACTGACAAATTAGATTCTTACCACTGTGTATCCTTAACCTTTGCATACCGGTCAAGCACTCACTAGATCCCTAAGAGCTATAATAAACACACACACACACACACACACACACACACACACACACACACACACACACACACACACACACACACACACACACACAATGATTTCACAACCTGCAGTAGTTACTGGTCTCTGGTAGGAGGGTCTTGGAGTATAAAGCAGTAAACTAGGTTAATCTACAAAACTATTAAGTAGCTCAACTGTTGTCAACATTGATAATGATAAGGTATGCTTCTTGAGAACCAAATCAGCATATTAGAATGATTTCTAAAGGATCATGTGACACTGAAGTCTGGAGTAATGACTGCTGAAAATTCAGCTATGGCATCACAGGAAAACATTGCGTTTTGAAATTAATTACATTTTTAAATTATAATATTACATTTTTGCTACATTTTTAATCAAATAAATGTAGCCTTGGTGAGCATATAAGACACTTTTCAAAAACATTAATATATCTTACCAACCCCAAACTTTTAAACAGTAGTAGGCCCATTACTGGGCCACTGCTTTAGATTAATTCAAAGATTTCTGCAGCAGACAGACTGTGAAAAGTCCATGGGCATGTCATTTAAGGTTAACACAAACTGTCTGAAGGCCAGTTCCAGAATTCATAGTACTTGATGTAGGGGAGAAACTACTTTGTTGGAAAACTACTGTGTTTACACTTTCAGAGAGTTGGTAAATTTCCCCTCAGTGGTGACCTATGAAAACTAAATATTATTTGCTTCTGCTCCATCATAATCCATCTTAGCAAGGTTCTTTTAGCTACCTGTGTGGCAGCTGACAAATAAACCTAAAAGAGCCGGTGCTTAGAAGTTTGAGGGTGACATATTTGAGAGCAATTGTTCAAAAATTCAAAGGCTTCCTGTAAGCACCTACCAGATTCCTTTCTTCATGTTGAATTTGACTTATAGGAGGAAAAATGTCTAGCAAACATATTACCCAGGAAAACGACTTCTGAACAAAGCATCAAACGAGAGTTCTGTTTGAAATATGACTAAGGAATATTTTCACATGCTCCAAAATGCAGGAGTGCCAGACTCCAATTTTTTTGTGACCCGTTTCATAAATCTACCTACATGGACTGCTAAATTGAATTGTAGTTGCGGGGAACACCGAGAAACAAGATCAACAAACATCTGTGAGTATCAGTAGTTTTACTGAGTGTTCGTTTTACCCAACTATTAATTTTCCAAACTTTGTTCATTTTACGTAAATATATTCACAGTTTCCACATCTCAGTTTTACTCCATAACGCTGGAAATAACTGCAGACCGGATCAGTGCGAGACATTGGCAGAAGATCGTTGAATTGTTACGGCATGTTCTGTTCTGCATTTGGTTTAACATTTCAACTAGGACTGTCAAATTTTAAGCCCGATATTGATGTACGCGATTACTTGCGGCTAATTTGCACATGAGCTTGTTTGAATTTCAACTGAATTATTTGACATGCTGATAAATTAATATCAACTAATCTTATTAATGTTCACTTCCCAAGACCACTGTGCATACAGTAGTAAGGAAAAGAATTGACTTATTAACCGAGTATGATTCATTCATTTTTTTTATTTATCAATTGAATGATGTATTATTGTATTCTTTGAAGTAAGTTTAGCATTTATATAAAAATTACATCTTTTTAACACTTTATCGTTAAGTTTTATTTTTAATAAAAGATTTGAAAAGAAACAGCCTCCTTGTAAATAGTGAGATTAACTAAATCCTCACCTTCAATTCTCATCCTTATCGTTTTCTCTCTGTTTGTCCTGTCCCAAATCGTTGACAAACTGATGGGCCACATGTACCTCCAGGTCAGACACACTGCAGTGGGCCAATAATCTCTCCTAGATTAGCTCAGATTATAGTGTTTATTTTTCACAACTGCTGAGATATTAACTACCTAATCAGCCACAGCTGTGTCCGCCCTTCTTTCTGTTTACAAGAAAAATTAACAGCACCTAATTACTTAACTGAGGTGCTCAGATGCCAAGGTCTTAGTTTCGCTTCTCACTTCTAAAGGAATTCTAAAGATGGGTTAGTATTCCTAAATAGTTAATCAATTGCCTTGGAATGTTTTTCCACTCTGCTTTGCCAAATCCACAGAATGAGTCCATGTTGAGAAAAGGTCACTATGCACAGCATACTATCACATCTGTATTTACTTCACACGGGGAAATGTGATTAAATTTGAGGGTTTATTACTGGGATGTTACAGTATCTCTCCTACTGTACCTTAAAATGTCAACTTGTTTCCTGTATTATGTGTACACTCCTCCCAAATTGGGTACAGGACACCTTAAGGGAGTAGGTCAACCGTAAGTAAATACTTTTCTTGAATTTTCATGTTGTTCTAAACTGGTATGGCTTTCTGTCTTCTATGGGACACAAAATTTAAACAATAAAAACCTAACTCAATGATTTTCAGACAATGAAAGCGGGTCTGGTGGTGAATTGAGCTTTAAACATTCTTCAACATGTCTACTTTTGTGTTCTACAGTAGAAAGAAAATCACACAGGCTTAAAACATTATGAGGTTGAGTAAATGATGACCAAATTTTCAGCTGTTAGCTGTTAAATTAGACCTCAAATAAACATCACTGTGGTGTCATAAAGAGCATATGGGGCAAATCACACAGATTCATGTTTCTTGATCCACTAATATTTTATCAGAAATGGAATCAAGTTTTCCCAATCCATGCTGCACAGGTTGTCTCAGGTGAGAATGCAGAGATAGTAAGAAGATGAAGATTTCTACAGTGACCCTCATGTTTCCACATGTAGCAGATCTGATATAGAAGCCAAGGGTAGATTTCACTGGGTAGCAAAAGCTGGAGAGATGATCAATATCTTTGATGTTTAACTTTTGCCAAGCCTTGGCTCTTTTAGCTGTCTGTCTACAGAGCCAAGCGCATATTGTTTTTAGTTTTTTTTTTTTTTTTTTGTCCATTTTGGAGGCCGAGTACTCAAGGACCACTGTTTTTGTGACTGTGCCAACATCTTACACAATATATTTTTTGTTGTTAATGGAGGGAAACTATACCCCATTGTATACATGTTTTTTCAGATCTCCGTAAGATCGGCCCTTTTTCTAAATGGAAAGAACACTGTTATCTAAGTGAAATATGTCTGTGGTTTGCAAGGATGTACTTGGCTGTTTTTTTCCCTCAGAGGGAACCGCAGGGATGCAGTTTAATGAAGAACCCAGAGAGGAAAAGATACTGTAGGTGAGAGGAAGTTTGAGAAATGTCTAAGTGGAGCAGTTTTGGTTGTCTACAGTATATCTGAGAATTATCATTTGAAACTGCATAAAAATCTTAAGAGGTTTGTTTTAGTAATACTCTGGTTGGCACAGGGTATTTTGTCAGTGATGGTACAATTTCATTTTAATAAATGACAAGTTTAAGCACAAAATGAAACATAAGTTTATGCAAGCAGTAGCTCGTACGGTTTTGGCAGTGTAGCAGTGGCCATGTACATACTTCAGCCTCTTCTGAGCACTTAATCCTGTTCTGTACACACAGTGTTCGGTTATTTACAGAGCTACGTGTCGTGACTCATTTGCTAATTTTGACACTAGTCTGTTTCCCTCCAACGTAGTTGCTCTGTGGTCAAGGACTAACCCATACATTACAGCTCACAGAGAGCATGCTGTTTAAGGCAGCAGCTTAAAGAACATAAACACAGTTTCTTTGTTAACGGGTGCTTATTAAAATTGTTAATATGTCTTTTGTAAAAAACAAGTGGGTTCAATTGTTGGCATACAAGATGGCTACTACTGTTACTTCTCCTGTACTGTATACACACACAGATTGATAATTTATGGGATACACTACTGTATGTACAGTAAACGTCACTGTAAAGCTTTGCAGAGTGTATGTGATTAGTATGTCTTTTCTCAAATGCTAACAGTTATCCTTAAAGTGTTCTTTAAGGATAACTCGCTCCTTAGGCGAAATTTCATGTGATGTTTGATATCATAATGATGTCATAGTTTCTTTTCTTTGGCTGTGTGTAATGCCGCTGCACTGAAAAACTAACTGGCATATGAATATGAGGTTCTACAAAAAGCCAAGGAATACACAGTATATACACATGCATGTACAGTACGATGAGAAAATGCTGACCTGTTGTTCAACTGTGAAATGTTTTGTACATTTAAAATTGAATGTCGTACAACTTCCAGAAGATACATTTTACAGTGTGTTGAGATCAAGTGTTATATTTAAACTTTTGTGTTTCCAAAAAAATGGAGAAAGGGATTATTATGTGACTCACAGCTAAAGCAAAATATTATATTACTGGATTATGGCCAGAGCATAATCACAATGACTCAGTATTAAGTGATGTTCTGGTAGGGAGCCACCGAAAGTCTTCACTGAGTAGATGCAGAATACCACGCACACTTATTTAATCCAGTGTTTAGATAACGTCCTTGGGAACGGGTTTTCAACAGACTGTTTGGCATTCATTTAGCATAGTTAGAGGGTTCCATAAATATGGAAAAAATTGTATTTATTGCTTAACATTCATTTGCGAAGCAATAGACCAGAAAGTTTTGTTTTAGTACTGCGCTCTCTCATTAAAGACCTTTAGTCGAGGTTATAAGATGTTAGAATTCAGTCTGTGAATGGGTGTTTCTCCAACTATGGGTACTTTTGGACATTTAGAAAATAAACTTTTTTGAAACACACTCTCACTAGTTTACTTGTCTGCAGACAGTGTCCAACAGTGGATATACAGTACATGCGTTTCTCAGAAATTCATGAACATTTCTACCACAGCATAATTTTCCACCACATCTCAAATGGCGTTTTGTGTTTAATAACATTTTGTGGTGGGAACGACTGTGATGGAAACAGCATTTAAATTTTATTTACAATTAAATGTCTGACTTCTTTGTCTTGTTAGGCTAATTTCATAAGTAACATTTTATGTATCCAAAATAAACAACATTAAATTATTTACACACATTATTTGATAATTATTTTTGTTTGGAAATGCTACATTGATTTGTTGTCTACACAACACATACACAAACTTTTGAAAAACTTTAGTTGCCAAATTTTTTGGTTATGGAGGAATTAATGTAATATAATCAGGGGTGCACATACTGTAGGTGGTGCGCATGCACGACCAAAATAAAAAATGTGAAGGGTAAATAAGTTCAGACTGCTCATATGCCAATTTCACACTTCCGGGTTTTCGGCTTCCAGATTGACCCACACTGGGTAAATTTTAGAGGTCGACCGATAGCGGATATTGCCGATACCGATATCTTGGTTGGATACCAATTAATGAACCAATAGTTTTTTAAATGGATACTGAACAAAAATGAAAATAGTGCTTTATTAAAAAAAAAAACAGTACTGAACAATACTACTGCTAGTAGTAGTAGTAATTATAATAATAATAGCAAATGTTGAAATTAACACACTCTAACAAGGAACAGTACTTACACAGCTTTCATTAATCTTAATATTACAAATGGTCTCTTATTTAAAAGTGTTACCATTTCATTTCAACGGTCATGCTTACATACATATGCTTACATTACATATGCTTATATATATACACAAAGGGCATAGCATTAAAATTATTTACATATATTGTATGTATAATCTCACACTTTAACTGCTTCTATTCTTGAACACTTGATGATTATCTAATCAAAATAAAAGCACAGTGCTGAGTCTAGGAGAAGTCACCGGTATCACACACACTCCGGATGCATTGCGTTCAACTTGAGCGGCGGTCTAAAACCATTTTTATTTTTTTAATCACCAAATGGACACAGGCTTACGTCAAGAATGAACAATGAGGCGTAGAAGGGTTTGAAGTTCGGTGTTTAAAAATGGAGCAAACAGAAAGAGAAAGTTCTATCTATATTATAGCTCTGTAAATGAAGCATACAATCTTTGTTAGAGCCACAGAAAGACAAACTTTCGCTGAAAATGCACAAAAACATTATGTACATTAACAACGATTAAAGTTTCATCAAAACGATTAACATGACAAAATATAATGTAATTTAATGGAAAACTATGTGAATGGCATTGCAGGATTTTCTGTCGGCTGCATTTAAATCAGCATCTGAAGTTTCCCGCTTTGGGGTGCATTTACCAAAAGTGTTGTTAGCTATGGTCAAACTGTAAGTTCCATTGTACTCTATTGGTAACAACGGAATTTGCGACCAAAGTTGCTTTTGGGAAACGCACCCCTGTTCAGCATGTAGTATCACGTGCCTAAACAAATAGCACGTGCTGTCAGTGATTTAAACCACAAGAGGCCACTCTCGCTCTGTATAATAACAGCCCCTTCTCAGCGGCTCCAGCAATGGACGCAACCCGGAAAACTATCGGCATGGATTTTTTGCCGATAAACCGATAGTTCCAGCAATCAACTATCGGTGCTGATTAATCGGCAAACCAATACATCGGTCTAGTAAATTTGCACAGTAGCCTATTATAAAAAACACTACTACTACTACCAGTAATATATATTGCTCTTGTACATTTCATAGTTGCTCTGCTTACTGTAGATTAATGCAAAGACGGCAATTAATTTATATTTTTAGTGGACAATGTGTTAGTTTCATTTTAATCTGTGAAGATTTGTTATAATATAGGCCCTGTTCCTTGAATGCGGGATATAATGTTTGTCAGATTAATACATGCTATAGGACTATATTTAAAGCATACTAAATTCATGACAATATCCCAACAGAATACAACGGTTAAACCATGACATCGTATATTTATTTAAATAAGCAAAATTTCTAGAATTAGAGCATTATTGCAGTGGTTAATATGTTTCTGGTATATATTTGGCAACATTATTTTAACCCTAATGCAGTGAGTAGCTTTTCATTTATTAAACAACCATGTTGGAAAACATTCCCATCTACATATTCCAGGATGACAACACCACAATTGTAAAAGAGTGATTCAGTGTATACACTCTTAAAAAAAAAAAGCAAAAAAAGAAAAGAAAAACAAACCCCACATAAAAAAAAGGGCACAATGCAGTGTATTAATTTGAAAGATTTTTTTTTTAAACAATGCATACCATAATCAAAGCTTAAGGTGGTCCAAATTAATTTCAGTGTATAATCAGAGTAAATATATTTAGAGAGTATCAGACTATTTATATTATTTAAATAATTGCTCATTGATGCGAGTAGGTACTGAATGTGTATTTCTGTTAATGACATGACAGCTGGTGATTAACACCACCAGTGATAAATTTGGGCAGGGTCTGAGTGTCCGTATAAGCTACAAACAAATACAAATTAATTTCTTTGTAGATATATGAGTACAGTGTACTAATAAAATAGTGGCAGACCCGTAGCAGAACTAACATTACCCAGCGGTGACGTAACTTCCGATTGTTGTAAAATTGGCCTATTGCGCACCGAGATGGTTGATGGCTGTTAATTTTGCTGTATTGGAAAATTTTGCTGTATTGGATGAATGTTTTCAGTTTCCAAAATTTTGGTGCCTCACTAATGAAAAACATAAATAACATTTAAAAAGTAGCAAAGATAAATACAGAAGGCAGAAAAAGAAACCTGTCTGTTTAAATTAAACTCAACCCCTGATATATAAAAATGCCCAAAGTTGATGAAACACCGCTATGTTGTTTTTGTATCATCCAAATGTATGAAGTCACCAATATGTGTTGTGAAAGACAGGTAGATTGATGTGTGGGGGGTGTGTGATGGAGAGAGAGAGAGAGAGAGAGAGAGAAAATACTCCTCGGCTAAGATCTATGACCTAGTGAATCAGTGTTAGCAAAGGCTGAGCTGTTCTTGATCTGTTTACAGAAGGAGGAGTGTGGGAGATAAGAGAGACACAGATGAACGGCTATACAGCAGCTTCAGCTCTGAATCACAGAAGGGGGTGGACAAGAAATAACAGCCTCATCAGATTGATAAGAAAAAGAAGAGCTTGAGTGCAGAGAGAGCGGGAATGTTGACGTCTCGCTCCTTGTGTTGCTATAGCACTATTCAAGAGCTGCTTTCAGACCTATTTACAAATGACTAACATTTGAGCCAACAAATTAAGCTAGTAATTCAGTCTACATATCCAGGGCTTTTTCACCTCAGTAGTTGATGTTTATTTGCCCTTTCTTCTCGTGTGGGGGATCTGTAACGAGAGAAGCGTTTTCGCCATCACTGACCAAAGGCTAGAAGAAGTGACCTGAGGTGAAAAGCCAGTCTGTATCATTTGCCTTCTGTCTTTCTCTTGCCCTCAGTGTGTGCAGATTTGGGAAGGGTTCCATATCTCCACATGCTGTCGGACGGCTGCCAGAAAGGGCAATCGGTTTGCTACCTTTTCAGCAGCAGACATAAGTGATTAGCAGGTGAAGAATCGGCCATGTGCTTGGGGTCAAGCTACACTGGGCTGGAAATTTCCAAAGCAAACAAATGCACTAATAGCGGCTATCTTGAGGGAGTAGGTTGTATTGTGTCTGCAATTTTCGATAAAGCAAATATACTCTTCATCTTATTCAAATAGAGCTGTCCTGCAATCATCTGTATGGTTTCATTATTGAGGCCATTTATCATTTGAGAGAAAAGTTTGAAAACAATGATTTTCTCATTGATTTGATTTGTATTAATGCCAAAGGGTTTGTTATGATTTGTTTAATAAATAAAAAAGTTTTTTGTTAGTTCATGATAGCCAATACATATTGCAATATACATATTATACAAAACCAGGAGTCACTCTCATTTATAATCATGACATTGTCTGATAAAATCAACATGCATTTACACTAAAGAGCGGCTAGGCGGTGGTTTTGGCTATATTGCTTTTTTGTCTCATGCAGCACACTGCCTGCGTCTGAGCTACAAACTAATAAAACAACAAACAAAAAAGTGCATAATATGCCCCTTTTTACAAGATGCAATATTAATCTTGGGTGTCCCCAGAATGTGACTGTGAAGTTTCAGCCCAAAATACCCAAACGATCATTTATTATAACAGCTGGAAAATGTCATTTTTTGGGGTGTGTCTAAAAAAAGAGCTGTTTTGGAGTGTATGGTTTTAAATGCGAATGAGCTGCATATTCCCACCCCGTCTCCAGAAGAGGGCGTTGCTTATACGTTGTCTCTGCATTGCATATCTACAACAATAAACAGCCGGTAGAAGCTTTGTAACTAAGAGCGAGAGAACCGATGTTTAGCTGTACATATGGGAAGCCAAATGCACTGAAAGTGGGACGAAACAGCGCAATGTTACAGAGCTTGCACCAGGCTGACCTGTTATTGGTGTGGATCAATTGACCCGAGCTTGACCGAGATTTGTTGCAACTGAACAAATCTCGTGCTACGAACAGTAAAAAGTTTGGTTCTGATCAGTTAAAAAATACTTAATGTACGCACAAAAATACGGTTAAAACTAAAATTTAGGTCGATTTTGAGGCACATTACATTGAAAAATGAAGGTAATCCACAGCGTCCTCAGCAGCTCAGATGTTGGGAGAAAATGAAGACTCTTACGTTCAGTCTTGCATCCAAACACAGAGCATCGGGACTGCTTGCGAGACATTGTTGATGTTACAGCTGCTCAAGCGTGGATAAAATGAAGGACAGCGTAACCGCTGAGGGTGAAAACTATAGCAATGCAGGGCTGTCAATCAACCCCCATGGCCCGGCCCTATGCAGTGTGATGTCACACTGCATGAGAATCAAAACGGCAGGCCTAGTGAGACTGACTTGGTTTAATGGGGGTTTAAAAATGAGGAGTGGGTGGATTTTTTTCATTGTAGGGTGGTTGTGTTCACACACTGCCAACACACATTTATATCCAAACACCATGTAAAAGTGGATTTTGCATAAGAGGTGCCCTTTAACAGATGAACTATGCTCATATTTATAATTCCAAACAATTAGTAAGCGACAGATGCATGGAAACAATTCGGCTGCGGTACGGCCAACTGAATGCGCTGCTTCTCTGCTGCTCACTGCACAGAACAGACGCAGAGAGAGGTGATACTGCACCGGGAGTGTCAGACTTCACGCTCATGGGGCAGCACTGGCAACATCTTCCAACTGAACAATAGCTAAAGTTTATCCAAAAAAGTTGCTAGGTTTGTCAGTATGTATATTTTATGAAAAAAAAAAAAAAAAAAAACGACTAAAGGGGTCTGAAAGACGCTAATTATAGTGCTGATGTGGCGCTTGTGTGTGTGAGCTGATGGTAGGGGGCGATGGATATTTGTGGCGGTCAATGTGGATAATGTGGACAAGTTCTTCTGTGTCATCATGTGCTACTAGTTCTACAGCTTTAATTTCGGAACTTCCATGCTTAGTAACACATACAGCTGTTCCCTTACCACAGTGCAACAGTGAAAATAGACCTCTCTCAAACAGTGTCACATTCTGAATGTTGTTTAAACGAAATACACCGGTTTTGCGGTATTTTAAAAACTCATATCAAAACAAAAATAAACAATTAAAAAAAATATATATAATTCGGTATGAACCGGTATACCTCCCAAAACTAATATATATTTATATATATACTAATATGTATACTACATACTACTATACTAATATATATATATATATATATATATATATATATATATATATATATATATATATATATATAAAATGATGCCATAACTCCAGTCTTCAGTGTCACATGTTCCTTCAGAAGTCATTCTAACATGCTATTTGCCGCTCATGAAACTTTTTTTTTTTAAATCAGTGTTGAAAATGGTTGTGTTGCTTAATATTATTAATAATAATGTATTTTGTGGAAACCATGATTCTTTGAAGTTTAAAAGAGCAGCATTTATTTGAACTAAAAATATTTTGTAACATTATAAATGTCTTTACTGTCACTTTGATCAATTGAATGAATTCTTGCTGAATGAGGGTTAATTTCTTTAAAAAAAAAAAAACAACATCTTTCTGAACCCAAACTTTTGAACTTTAGTGATGTTATGTATTTTAGTATATTTCTGTTTAATAATTGTACGTGTCTATTATTTTTAGAAATTAACTTTAACCAAGATTAATAAATGCTATTAATGTAGTGTTACCAAGTTTCCTTGCCACATTAAAAGCACAGAATAGTCCAGTAATACAATTTTAAATGGAACTGTAATGGACAGAAATAGCCACTGCTGTGTATAACATTTCATTATGTTGAGTTAGTCATGGCCCTGCTTTGACCTCATGCTTATGGCTGTTCCTACTGTACTGGCACCTGCAGCTGTGTGAGCCTTACACGCTTCTCTGGAGGCTCATAATGTGGTATGATGTCAGAAAGGACCCTGAGTTTGGCTGTGCGACATTCATCAGTCAAAATTCCCATCCCGAGCGCCAGCACTTGGAGCTATGACCTCACAACGCTACGCTTGGCCTGACCAGACTCCCCCCAACCTGTCCAGAACCCGGCCCAATCCCTGGTTGCCAGGTAACTCCAATGAAAATATTGCCTCACTGTCTGCTTTATAAATACTTTTAATTAGTTGTCATTTTCGCAAAAATGATGGTTGTGATTCAAAATGGGGTTGCAGTGGACCGCAGGTCTTTGGCTTAGCTGGGTCAACGCCATGTTGGAAGTGCAGCCCAGTCTGTAGACATTTTCCCAGCTTCACATGCAGCAACCCACCCCCACCCCCACCCCCCAAATACACATCACATTGCTGTTTCAATGCCAGACCTAAGGTTAATACAACTCAGCCTAGTTGAAATTTACTACAGAGACTAGAGGAGACTAGAATCCAAAGCAACAATGGTAAAGATTTAAAAGCTGTAGAGTTATCATAGTATATACATGCAGGAGGGCAGATCTCGAAAGACAGAGGGATTTCAGATAAGCGAGGAGGTGCTGAATGAAAGGGAAGACGTACGCAGCGCTCAGAGCAGACCTCACACACCCACACATTATGTGGTTTGCGGCATTCCCCCTTGCTCTATTCCTGCTCAATCTCAGGTTTCATATCTGTCAGTTTTTACGAGCGGTAATTTGTTTAGGAGAGCTGGGGGAGGAGAATAACTGCCTAACACCTTTACAGCTGCACGACCAGGGGGTTTGCCGAGAAGTGCTTTCACTGATTTGTGCCTACAGACACCAGGGCGAGGCAGTGATGTCATCAGCACGCGCCTGTGTCATCTCAGACGGGCGGGCTGACAGGGTCATCCTGTGGGTGTGGCAAACCCGGGTGCTCTGCTTTATGTTTACAAAAACCTGACAGCAAGTATCGCACCCCATAACTGGAGGCCTGGATGCACTGGAAGTCAAATTTTTCCTTGGTCGCGTCAATTTGTGTGTGTATTATAATGATTTATTGTTTATAAAGTGACAACTGTGATGCTCTCTCAAGCACCCCTATTGTAAAAAAAACCTGTAAAAATTTACACACACATACAAAAAAAAACCTGGCAGCTGATGTTGTCAGAACGTTACAGTTAAAAATACATTATGTAATGTTATTACAGTTAATCCCCATTTATAAGGAAACTTACTGTTAACCAATTAACAGGTTTTTGCATAGCATTTTTACAGTAAATTACCTTTACAATCATGATTTTTTTTTTACAGTGCAGGTCTTTTACAATGCTTTTCTGTAGATCAATAGTGAAACCAAAAAGAAAAAAAACGTTGAAAAAAAGAAGTTTCTGAGTTTTTAAAAATAGTTTTTTTTAGCTAAATATCTTAAATATCAGTGTAGATTGCTTAAAATGAAATTTGTTTACATTTAAAATGAAATAAATTTCCGCAGTAATACTAAAGACTGTATACTTAATGCCTATTCTGACCAAGAATAATAACTATAACAATATCTATACTGTATTAGCATCCACACCAGTGCACGATAACATTGTTTATTATAAGCACAAGCTGCAGTTATGTTGTCTGCTGCTTTAAATGCTCAAGCAGTATAGATTGTTTTTGTCGTTCATCAGCAAGAAAAAAACTAGAAAATGACTCCAAGGATATTGTTTCTCTGTGTCATTATCTTTATAGTTGTGGTGTGGACTCTGCTAAAACAACATATTTTTTTGGTAAAAAAAAATAAAAACCACATTTAAAAAAAAAAATCAAAACTTAGGAAAGTACAGAGCCCCTAAAGGGACATGGTGATGGAAAGTAAAAATATGAGGAGGAAAAATTATGTATATTTTAAATATTAAAATATATTTTAATATAATATACTGTAATATAATATACTGAAAATATTATATATATATATATATATATATATAAATAAAATATTTAATATATTAAAGAATATTTGCATTCCCCGCAAAAAAGACTACATTCTTAGAGAAACTTTGCGTTCTTTAGCAAAAGCACTTAACTATGATTTTTTTTCCACTTTATATTTTGTGAACATTACATTTTGCAAGAGAACACATCATTTATAATTAAATATAACTTTTCCTCTTTATCCTTTTTTTAATATTCGCCATTTGCTAGGACAACATTTTTGAAGTACGTAACTTTTTTTTTTTCTTTTTACAACAGGCCTGTACACAATCAAAGTCAAATCTTTGCTTGATCACAATGTAGAAGGAGCACGGGTCAGTTTTCCTTTGATTGATCTAATGGAACTCTGGGAGAGAGGGAATCTGGTGATGTCATTTCAACAGCTTAACCATTTATGATGCTTTTACTGCATGCCTGAATGACAAAGGCATCACGTAACAGCTCATGCTGAAACACGGCCTTGCATGTGCCACCCCTTCTCAGATGCTGCTATTTAGCTTTCATTCACTTATGTTTTTATGTAAATTGGTTTATGTGTTGTTCGTTAAAGGTCTTACCTCAGTATGATGTCAGAATGAAGTACCAGCATCCAAAAACAGCCCGAATCACCAGAAACAGCAACCAGAACCCCCCCCCCCCCCCCCCCCCCCCCCAAAAAAAAAAAAAAAACGAAAAAACTCTGTAGGAAAACAAGGGCAGCTCAGGATGACTGTTTGGCTCGGGTGCACTTGGCCCGAGGCTGAATTATTGTTAAATGGAGCAGTTGGCCGTGTATCAGGGCAGTTTGAAAGTGTCTCTGACAGTCTAATGCCATTGTTGGAGCAAAGATGAGGAGTCGTGTTGTCTCTGGCTGGGTGCAGGAGAGCCGAGAACAGGGCTTGGCATGTTTATTATAATACGTTTCAGTGCGGCCCAGGGGGACCAGGCCTTCCAAAGGATCCCCTGTATAGGACCCCTGCACAGTGGTGGATATATACCGCACGCTTTACAGTACAGATGAGACATACAAAATGACTGACTGGAAGACTATAGAAAGCGGAGTTATGATAATGACCATTATCTTGATAAGTTTGCATTTGTGTTGCACCATTTGGAGCCAGGATTGTCCTAAATGGTCAATAAATTGTCAAAGGATGAAAACTTAATTAGAACTTCGACTGTACTTTGTTTAAAGATCGCATTCTAAAATGGCTCATTTTATTGATGATCCTTGACAAGCTTTCATGAAGCCAATATTTACAGAATTTGCTGCCAGTCGTATAGCATAGTGAACATAACCGTCAGACAACAGTAGATCCGTCAGTAGACCTATATGGCAACTATTCGTTACACTTGTTGAGGTTTTGTACGAAGGAGTGTTGTCCAACAGTAGATCCCTCAATCACTAATGTCTTTATGTCAGTTAGATATCCTTTCATTACAACAGAATTATAGCTAGTCATAGAGTAGCAGCAGAAGTGATGCATGTTCTCCATACTAAAGGACACAGCTGCCTGGACGCAAATTTACAATTACTGCCAAATGGCAAGATGTTGCGTTGAGAAAACACCGGCATTAATAAACAGCACTCCAGAGGATCGTTAACCGAGTTCAGGCTTTGCCTTTTAATTAATGAGAGTAGAAGCCTTCTAAAATGCAATACTTGTGCAATCACCGTGGCATAATATTTATTCTATTTCATGTCAGTGGTGTTCTGTGAACACCTGACAGAACCTTTTCAAAAAATTAATTACAAAAAATGTTCTGTGAGCATTTTACTTTTACCATGCGTGTCGTTTATGAAGGGAACGGTGGGCATTTGGAATTTTACATAGATTATTTTTTCACCCTTACTTCAAATTTGGCTTAAAATCAGTTCTACACTTAAAAAATCTTCCCTATTTATTTTTGGATTTTTAAAAAAACAAGTATATTTTCATTAAATTATGTGTACATGACCTAATTAATATTCATGAGCTGAGCATTTACCATTCTGTGATGTCACAGTCAGAACACTGCCTGCACCACAACAGTGATGCCCATCCTTGTTAACATGGTGTTAGTCCAGAAGGTCCTTACTGTGTTCTATGAATATTAAAGTTATAATTTATATGACTTCTCTACCTCTAAGCCTACCTGAACATGGCAGACCCTTTGAAGAGTCCCTTGGCAGACCCGGTGATGGATCGGCCGTATCAGGGCACATGCAGGGCCCAGAGGAGCTGGGCCAGTGGCCTGCATAATGTCTGCTCTTCACAGAACCTCCAGCTGCATAATTGAGCTGTAATTAGGACTGGCAAAACAGTGCAGAAATCTCAGAGTAGCCGGAGCTAAATGAAGATATGTTAAATGTAGAGATGTCTCTGAACTGAAGTTTAAAAGCCAGTGGAAAGAAAATTGATGAGCGGTAGAGAGCCTGTATTAAACTGTTAACCACATTCAGCTACTTTAAAAGTATCAGTCAGACTGGTGATTGCAGGCATTGTGGCCAACAGCAGATATTAATAATGAATTTTTGTAAATGGTAAGTGCCCTACGGACCTCATTATGTTCGATGTAACTGACAGCTATTATTAAATAAATGTAGAGCATATCATAAAAATAGCTCAGTGGAATACACAAAACATTTATTAAATTATTTAAGCAAATGTGCTGGGTAAAGATTTGGTAACGATTTGTCAAAACCAATTAAATCTCTGGTCCAAAACATGTGTCTTTTTATTTCATTGTGTCCAAATATCAGATTTTGACTCCTATCATCCCATGTTCAAAATCCGACTCATTCCCACAACTGCACCCGACAGAGGGGAGTCAAGTGGTTCCAGCACAGGCTTGTAAGCCGATTACATAGTGCCAAAATGGGGAAACAAGACACTAGCAGCCCATTACCTCAATCACGACAGAATTATGATATTTCCTTCAGTTCACTCCCTGCTGGGATTTGCCAGTTTCTCCACATTTGCTGTTTGGGTTTGTCAGTGTGGAAGGATGGAGGTGGTGGACCTTTAATCACTCGCAGATTAAAGTCATCTATTATCCGTCACAGGAAACGGTTTATGTTAATAGGACAATTGCCTGGTCTTTTCATAAAAGTCAATTACCTACCGTCGTTAAAACACATCAGTGAAACTAATTGGAGGATTTTACTATCAAGGCAGTGGTTCACACTATCTTTGAAGTTAAAATATGTTGAACTGGAATGAATTGGATTTAAGATTTTATAGCCTTGAGAGTGTTTTATTTTATTTTATTTTAATAAATATTTTTTAAGGGTTTTCTTGGTGGAGTAATCTTTTTACCTTATATATTTGTTTGATTCGCATTTCTGATATTCTAATACTAAAATTTTTTTTTTTAAATTAAATATAATAATTAAATGCTGTTGTTTTGAATGTTCTGTTTTTTATTCATCAAACAATCCTGAAAAAGGTATTACAGTTTCCACAAAAATATTAACAGCACAACTGTTTTTAATGTTGATAATAAGAAATGTCTCTTGAATTATGACTGCTGATAATTCAGCTTTGCCATCACAGGAATAAATGTCATTTTGTTAAAACAGAAAATATGAATATTTTGCATTGTTACTGTTTTGACTATATTTTGGATCAAATAAATATGAGACTTCTTTCAAAAATATTTAAAAATCTTAACTGATCCCAAGCTTTTGTTGTAGTTGCATAATCCTAGTTGCATAATCCAGCTATTTTCCATCTGATTTCCATTTGATCACCTGATGAAAGGTTTACATCATCTCTTGATGACAGCTTTAAAATAATAAGACATTTATACCAGAAATAAAGACACTCCTATATTTATTTAAAATTGGATTTAAGGATGTTTGAGACCGCATTGGCTTGTCCTGTCAGACTGTGATTGTGTGATGTTGTTTTAAGAGAGAACTAGGGAGTAGAGGAAGTGATGTTTAAAAATGATCCGTTAGATCCGTCCATCAGCCATAATCTGGTAATCACATGAGTGGTGGTTAATTTCCTGTGAGGGCTCGGGGCCGTACTGACTCACACCTGCAGGGGGGCCGCGAGTCAGTGATACATCCACCAGCTACTCTCATCAATACATACATCAAATGTGTTCACATTTGGGCGTAAACTAAAACAAGACATTTAGAGAAAGAAAAACTATGTAATAGTTCATGTCAGAGCTAAAGTTCAGGTGGTTTATTTGTTTTAACAGTCATGTGACATATGGAAATGTTTTCTGGAGCATTTGAGAAGTTGGCTGTAAATTCGAAAGTAAAAGGTGACCGAGAGAGCCACTGACTCACGGGAAGAAACTATCAAATATCTGGATTCATTGTTTTTTTGCAAATCCACCAAATTTTGACTCACCAAGAGACATAAAACTCTTTTGGTAGCTCGCTGTTTCCATGAATCTTTCACTTGAACTTGTCTTGGATTTCTTTTTTCCCTAAACAAAGAGTCACTGTACAAGGTCTCTCAGCAGAGGCAAACGTTGGATTATAACAATGTTTTTTTTTTTTTGCAGTGAAATTAGTATTGATATAATTAGGAAGAACAACTGGTCTCACCTGGCCATTTATCCTTCATTTGGCCTTAAGTTACATTTTTTAAAAATACAATCTAAGAAACTGTCATATTCTTGTGGCTTCAAAGATTAATTATTTGCTAGTTCTATTAGGAGTGTAGCCATATCCATGCTAGATCATTTGTTTTGGCATTGTTACCATGCCATGGTTACTATCAGTACTGTTTAGTTTGGCAAAGTTAAATCTATCACTGTTATGTGACGGTTTTCTTACAGAATCCTCTCCTCTCTTTAGTTTTTCAAGACTACCTGAAGAATGATAGACTGGAGGGCCGTCCCATGTCGGATTACGTCATCTCTGCCATTTCTAATAGTGATGAGTCTAATGTGGAACTGCTTGTCTCAAAGTGATATTTGATTACAGTGTAGCTTTACCTTCCTGGCTCGGTCCTTAAAGCTCAAGACCCAGCTAAGGGACAGAGCATGTGTATATGGAAGGTTTGGGAGCTGTGCAGAGAGAGGGGAGAACACATGTTAACCATTAATTTCTGTATTACCATTTTTCACCCTGTCAGGACGCACAGCTACATGGTGAGAGCTGTTCAGTGTACGAGGTAATGCAGGCTGAGTTAAACTAAGCAGGACTGAGGAAACCAGAGAGAATCAGAATCAGAGAGAGAGGGAATGCTTTACAGAGGAACAGATATGCTAACATGCAGATATGTAGTCTTTTTCATAAGACATTTGTAGATGGATTTGTTTGAGGACTTACACTTGAAGTTTACAGCAAGAATGAAACCAGTTCAAAGCTGTTGACTGTTTCACAACAAAAGCCTGAGATGTATGGACCTTACTTAAAAGGATAGTTTGCACAAAAAAAGAAACTTTTCATTGTTTCCTCATCCTCATGTTGTTACAAATTTGTGTGAAGAATTTTGGAGAAACGAGAAGGAGAAATTCTGAAGAATTGCAACAGTCACTCTTCCATGCAATTACTCCAGTTAAAGAACAAAAACGCACCATAAAAGGGATCCAAATGACTTTCACGGTTTCCCAAATCTTCTTAAGTTATGTGATAGCTTTGTGATAAGAACAATTTAAGTCATTATTAATAATCTTCTCCTTCAGTGAGCTGTTAAAATCTGCAACCTGATGATTGAGTCATGGATCAGTATGATTCATGAACAAATCATCTTGTGAACAAGATCAACTGTTTCATTGAAAAGGTCTGACTCCAAATAATCATTACTTCTGTAAGAAACTCTCATGAAACCACAATGTTAGAATTTTAAGTGAAATGAAGTCTTTCAAATTTCAGTCTGTTCCTCACTCTAAGCTATCGTATGCCTTCAGAAGATGCCAGACGGATAATTTTTATGGTGCTTTTGCATCTTTTTTTAAGTAAAAGATCAAGTTTCCATCCAGTGTAATTATTTAAAATGTCTTCTTTTGTGTTCCATGAAAAAAGGAAGTCTGGTTTGAGAGTAATTTGGAGTAAATAATAACACTGTTTTCATTTTTATGTGAACTAATCCTTTTAACCTTCACCCAAAGTCCAACAGACTGCCAACTCTTTACTTCTTTATCTTTAGGTGCAAAAATGTTTTAACAGTCATCTAAACCACATCTTCTCATAAAACCCCCTCTCTTTCTCATGTTCACTCTTTGATGGAATTCTCAGTAATAGTGCCACTTTTCTGCAGCTCACTTCACAATGCATGTGATACATACTTCTGGCTTTCTCATTACAATGGTGTCACCCTCTCTCTGGCTCATGAATTCCTCTACACTTTTTTATGACACTCCTCCCAGCAGCCTTCACACTGCATGTGTAGGGCCTACCTCTTGCTCGATTTGGGATAGTCCAGTCAAAAAACATTCTTCAGAATGTCTTCTGAATGTTCAGCAGAAGAAAGAAATCCATACAGAATTGAAACAACATAATGATGAGTAAAAAGTGACAGGACTGTTATTTTTAGGTGGGCTGTGAGATCATTTTTTGAGAGCGAGCACATTCTCCGATGGAGGCATCTACGTTATTTAACCTCTGCATAAGATGTATTGGTATGACACGAATATCCTTTTAAAAATCTGAACTGTTTATTTTTAAACAGAGGTGCAAGTTGGTGCATTTCATCTTTTTGAAATGTTCTCCATATCCAGCCTGTAATCCGCAGTGACACGGCCTTGACGCCCATTTACTGTAAATCAACACCAAAGCGAAGTCATAAAACTTCCAACATATTTTCGTCTGCCAGGCTGGTGGAGGCATTACCAGTTCATTTGCGCTTTTTCTTTCTTTTTCTTTCTTTCTTTCTTTCTTTCTTTCTTTCTTTCTTTCTTTCTCTCTCTCTTTCTTTCTCTCTTTCTTTCTTTCTCTCTCTCTTTCTCTTTCTCTTTCTCTCTCTCTCTCTCTCTCTCTCTCTCTCTCTCTCTCTCTCTCTCTCTTTCCCTGACTCCAGTTTCAACTCACACAGTAGTAGCTACCACAGAGGGACCGGTTAGGTCCAAATGAGCGTTGAGCACTGAGAGGATGTCAGCCTGCCATGGCGTCCCATTCCCAGCCAAACCTCCTTTCTGCTCTCCCTTCAGCACCCGTGGCCTTGCTGTGTTTCAGTAATGGAAAACGGACCTTCCTCAGATTTTGATGGTTGATTGCAACCATATGGGGAATGTATTAATTTTTTCTTTTTTTTTTTTAGTTCATTTTTAATAGCCATCTCCTATTGCTCGTTTAGCTGACTGGTGTTATGTTTATTAAGAAATTAGCTTTCTGAAGCTTGAAGGAAGGTTAATTGGGGATGATAAGCAGCCAAACCTTTGGGAATGAGTCACTGTCATGTTTCTCAGGTGAAGCTGCAATGGCATGAACAGAATTTCACCAGAACTGCCAAACTCAGAGCAGAGAACTTCTGGGCTTTGCCTTGGGATACTAACAGAAGCCAATGAAGGCACAGAGACGTGGTGAGAGTGTTTACAGCAGGATCCGAGCAGTGTCTGCCAGAGTAAATTTAGTGGTGCTCTTGCGGGCCATGCAGCTCTGGGGTTTCTCACCCTTATGGGGCATTTGAGGGTCATTATACAATTACACATCTTTCAAATATAAGCAAAGTCATAAAACACGATGACAGCTGCTTGTGACATTAAACCTGCACTGGAAGACCTAATGATATGCTGTAACATAGTTTTGCTTTCTGATGCTTTACTTATAGGACACTAAAATAATATTGATTGATGGTGATAGGACTCTGGAAAATGTAATCCTTAGTCTTTTTGACATATCTCAGTGAGGAAAAAGTGCATTTGGGCTGCTCAGTTCATCAGGGAAGTGTTCTGGAACTTGTATTTTCACCTGTAGTTTGTATATGGGGGTCCTTTGAGACCCTGATATCCTGAATTAATGCTATAAACAGACATAAGCATCATGCTGAGATGACTGAGCTTATGAACCCACTCAGAAACAAACATTATGACAGCTTTTGCACCGTTGGACCTTTCTCCTTATCTTACCCTTTGGAGCAAATTCCCAGTTCTCAATCTTTTGGCAAATCACAAGACAGTGTTTGGAACAGACACATTAAATGTGGTTTAAAATAGCTAGGTTTCTGATTCTAGTATATTGCGAATGTTTGACTTGACATGTTTTAGCAAGCTTTTTAAAGTAACGGTTCATGCATGAATGTTTTTCATTTTATTGTTGCATTTGGACATGTTGAGACCAGACTGCTGAACTGCACCGTTAGACCTTTTTCCGCTGACAATGACCTGCCTTTGTTTTATTCAAAATCCAACTCGACTGTAGCAAAACGTTTATAGTCTTAATCGTTCAGCTTCACACTGGGGATAAAAATTGCATTTTTGGCTGCATTTCCCATCCGATCCTGAAACATTGCTCCAAATTATTCACATCCACCGATTTTTCACCTCACCCCTACGCCCACATCGGCTTATTTTAGTCTCTGCTTCCCGAGCGTTTTATCATCGGGGAGTCGCCCTGACATCTCTCTTACCTCAGCCCTTTTGTGCTTGTGGCCTTCTGCGGTTCCAGCCTGCATCACTGACACGTTCTCCTCCAGTGAATCCCAGAGATTTAGCCAGAGGGTCCATTATAAGCCGCTTCGGTACTAAGTCTCCAGCCCACTTCTCAGGGGAAGTGCTGGTCATCCTGTGTTAGGGTAATGTACATTACAAGTGGTGCAGTCATAAAGCTTCAAAAGCACACCATGAGTTAGAGCATGAATATGAGGCTTCAGGGACCAGAGTTGGAACTGAATCTGATTTACCTGCATTATTCGTAGTCTGGAGCAGGAAACTGCTGTATGGGTTAAGAGTAGAGAGTTCATTACCGTGGCCTCCAGTGGTGTACCTTTTGGACTCTGTCCTGTTGGACTCTTTTAGATGTTCTCAGCTTCTCTTCTGATCAGCTCATACAGGCTTCAGTAACATGGAGTGAATTTCTGTAGAGAGACTTGTTCTCTGCTGAAAACTTTTTTTCATTTAGAATAGCTATTGGTTGCAAATTGGATTCTTTTCTTAGAATTAGGCCTTGACTAGAATTTCTGTTCATGAGTGTAAATTTGGGGTGAACTGACCACACAGGAAGTTGAATTTACTGAATTCCTGTTCAACGGATAATGGCATTTTGGGAAATGAAGTGTTCCTCCACCCTTGTCAATAAATTTGTTAAATATAAAGATGTATGTTGTGATTTGAGTAAATGAAGTTTCCATTGGTAACATTTCAAACAATTCTCAAGGCTTTGTCAAACTGTCATTCAGAATTTCTCTTGATGATGTTTCCTTTTTCTGTAAATGTTAATTCTACTTTCTTAAAGGGGTCATTGGATGCAAAATTCACTTTTACATGGTGTTTGAACATAAATGCGTGTTGACAGTGTGTGTACACATCCACCCTATAATGAAAATTTTTTTTAATCCCTAATAATAATAATCACTTTCTCAGATCTGGCTGTTGTGAGATTCTTGGCAGAGTAATGTAGTTCTGCACTGGCCCCTCCCATGACTATTGATGAACACGGCCGTTTTAACGTAGACCCCCCCGAGTGAGCTGTCAACAGTCCGCCATTGTTTTCACACAGGAGCAGGGGTAGACAAGATTGTTTCCTAAGCGATATGAACATAGCTGTCATCATTTACTCTCGACCTCTGAGATGCTGAAGATGCAGTGGATTACATTTGTTTTTGAAGGGAATGCACCCCCGATCTACCTAAATGCGTCTATGTTCATGCGAATCATTCGTGATCCAGCTTCATATCCAGAAGAAGTGAGTGTAAGGATTTTAATGAATCTTTGCAAATTGCCTTTACTAATAATGTGCTAGTTAGCAAGTTCTGCGGCTAAAGTTTACGGTCACTCAGAGAACTGCTCATCACCCCACAGAAGAGGGGCGGGGTGAACAGAGCTCATTAGCATTTAAAGGGACATGCACCGAAACGGGTAGCTGTGAACAGAGATGTTTTGTCACGATAAAAAGGGTTTTGTTTTACACTACCATTGAGAAATTTTAACCAAAGTATGTTATAGACTTTTCATTAAGACCCTAAAGAATCATATAAACTTGTGGAAAATGGGCATCCGATGACCCCTTTAAATTTACTTCTACATCCTGTTTGGTACCTCAATTAAAAAGCATTCTCAGCTCACTCCTGAATGGCACACAACCTTGATTGCATTGTTGCTTGGCAAATGTAAACAACCTATAATTACACCCTGCTCTCACAGGATGCATGTGTCATGGCACAATGTGCCAAAAGTAAATCGCTCTCATTATAATCAACGAAGCTGTCAACACTAGAAGCACCCATCTGTGACACAGTTTGAGTAGGCCATAGATTTCTGCTTGATGTCGAATTTTTTAACTTTTGTCGTGGATATAGAATAAATAATAGAATAGAACCTTCAATTGTTGACACTTTTTTCATTGCATGGTATGTATAGCATTTAAAAGTAAAGCTCACTGGAAAAAAAAATTATAATAAGTAATGAATTTACTCAACTGGATCTGGAAAAAAGAGCATTTTCAATGCCTCATTAGCCACATTAAATCTTCAACCTCATTCATACTCCAAACACCTCGACAGATCCCAGATAACAGCAGTCTTCCTATTCAACTGCAGGGCGATTCACAGACTCTGCCTGTCATTTATTAGTGTCTCTGAGAAGCTCGCTAATCCTAATGGAATTAAACAAATGCACTTTTAATGAAACTTCTCATTCTGACTTCCTGCCTGGGTGTCATTTCTCTTAGTCCGACCATCATCCTCCCCTATCATTTTTAATGTTGTCTCCTTGGAAACTATCATCTAAACAGAAGCTCATGCATCCTCTTCCCTCCTGCTGTATCTTGGCTCTGGTTCATGCTGACGGGAGGATGTAAGTGTCTTATTACTGAAGACTCTGACCTATGACTGCATCCATTCAGAGCCCATCCCTGCAACGTTTTTGCTCTCATTAATCTCTGATGTATTTCCTCGCTCCTCTTTTTCTCTTTCTCTTTTCTGCTACATTAAGTACTGCTCTATAAGGTATATGTGGGACTGTGGCCATAGGTTGGTTGGTGCCAGGAATAAGGGAATGAAAGTATTGTGTCTGATTTCTCTGCTGTAGCCCACACCATTGACAGCATTAATGAAGCATTTCTGAGCTTTGAAAGAGGAAGAGCATGATTCCTTTCCTTAGGGACTGTGTAAACAGTATCTTTTCCGACTACCCCATACCTGCCTGTCAATGCATTTAACAGGGAATCACAGCACAGCATGGAAGATTTCCAAAATAAATTGACTGGGAGTTGAGTACCCATCACTAAATATATCATAGCGTTATGTAATTATTTCTGGTATCAGTTTTATGGTCTGCCATGACTGCCATTGATTGATTTTTATCCATTCATCCACCTATCCTTCCATTTTTCTTTTGTCCTCAGTATATTGCTATGTAGCCAACTGTTTTAAAGTTTTGGAGTGGTAAAGTTTGTTTCTGGAAGAAGACACTTATGCTCATCAAGGCTGCATATATTTGATAAAAAAATAGTTTGAGCACAAACTAAAAGTTTCACGTCTTCTGTTTCTTAGGTTGATCTCAATTCACCAGAACCTCCAATTAGCAGGTATACATGCATTATAATGAGAGGTCCATCCAAGAAAACTTGTTTGGTGTCAAATCTGGCCTGCGGAAGTCTTGCTGATCTGTCAAATGCTGATGAGCTGACAGAGATGAGTCGTTTTAAGTCCTTTCCTTTTAGTCCAGTAAGCAGTTGGGGACAAAACTCTCCTGGGCCTCCCGGAGACCTCCAAACACTCATTCTCTCCTTTCTACGCTGACCTGAAAATGAGGTCAAGCCTGCTGTCAAACAGATGAAAAGCATGATCTTCCCCAGGAGGAGAAACAATGTGAAGTGCATCCGCAGCCCTCCCTGCTCACATCCTTCGTGGAGGTGCTCATAATAGTGCCTGGCTCTGGACAGCCACAGCAGACTAAAGGGAAAATTCCTATTCTCTTGATACAGAAGCACATCTTTCTCTATTTCTCTTTCCACTCTTCTCTTTCTCGTCTGTTCTCCAGGGTCTTTGGTCTTCAGTGTTCAGTCCTGGACTGGAGAAAAGAGATAATTAGCATGGGTTAATTTACATCATACTGTACATCTAATTCTAGACTCTATTTTTCCTTATTTTTTCATCTTATTACACCTCTAAATATGATTTTCGTGACAACTTGGGTGGTGGGTTTCGACTTGAACTCTAGTCCCTTTCTAAATCAAACACTGCCATATGTACTACAGTATGCACTATGTGACACTTCTTGACTCGAATATTGTTTACAAATCTGTATGGCATCCCACTATCTCCTCTAATCTCTCTTCTGACCCTAGAGGTCATGATCTCCATGGTTTCTCCTCCACTCACTACATTCCTTCCTGGTCAGACCTGATTCCATGGAAATCAATACAGGATGAGGTAACTCCAACCCTTCTGCTTGTCCACTTGCCCTCGGTACGGCCCAATACTTCTCTCTCCCCTCAGTGAGTCACCTGCTCAAAATGAACACGCAGAGCAAAGATGACTTCCTCCTTTCCACATTCATCCATGCTCTCTGCTTTATCTCTCGCTCTGTTTGTACAGCTCTCATCCTCCTCTCCATTTCTCAATCACCTCCTTCTTTCATCATAGCGTTTTTGGCAATATGTTTTTACAACAACAGCAAAAAATATTTTCTTAGTCATAATTATTTTCAGTGTTGTCCTGCACCGCACTCTGCTCCCGCGGGAGTCCAGGTCTATAATGTTATGATCGAGACTCTGGACTCATAAATTGTTTTTCTATTACAAACTATAAAATATTTTCTATAAAAATGTTAATGCCCTGGCAGTGGCAAAGAGCTTTTGTTTTAGATTTTATCTGATTACATTAATGTTTAAGTTAAGATTTACAAGAAATATTTTAACTGCTACTATGTAAAAGGAATAATGATGTAAAAAAAGCACCCTATTTGTTTAAAGCAGGGATCTCCAGCCCTGCTCCTGGAGAGCTACCTTTCTGCAGACTTCAGTTCCAACCCTGCTCCAACACACCTGTCTGTAATTATCAAGTAGCCCTGAACACCTTGATTAGCTGGTTCAGGTGTGTTTGATTAGGGTTGGAGCTGAAATCTGCAGGACAGTATCTCTCCAAGAGCAGGGTTGGAGACCCCTGGTTTAAAGTGTTTGCAAACCAAATGTTATTGCACTTTTGTTCATATAGCAGTACTTTTAAATGAAAAAAGCTGTGCAATACACTTCTTTTGAATTCATTATTATTATTATTTTTTTTTTTTGCAAAACAATGTGATTAATCGCAGAAAATCATGTAATTAATTGCAATTAAAAATTTTAATCGTTGCACCGCACTAAATATATATATATATATATATATATATATATATATATATATATATATATATATATATATAATATGTATGTGTGTGTGTGATGTTGGGCCACCAATTCAGTCATAAGGATAAATTTTGTGAATTTGAGATTTATACATCATATGAAAGCTGAATAAATAAGCTTTCCATTGATGTTATGGTTTGTTAGGATAGGTCAATATTAAGTCAATCTGAGGGTGCAAAAAAATCTAAATATTGAGAAAATCACCGTTAAAGCTGTCCAAATTAAGTTTTAGGAATGCATATTACTAATTAAATTTTTTTTGATTTATAAAAAAGTTTTGCTTTATTTACAGTAGGAAATTTACAATATATCTTTACTTAATATCCTAATGATTTTTTGGCATAAAATAAAAAATCGATAATTTTGACTCATACAATGTATTGTACACTATTGCTTCATTACAATTTTATATATATAAACTTTAATCTTGATTCTGTTGTTTGAACAATTTAATTAATTTTATTGTTGATTCTGTTGTTGAAAATTTTTTTTACATGTGATTTAGATTTTATGTACTCATGATATGATATATTGAAGCAATAGAAGAACATCCAAAGCTAACACAGCTACTCTGCAGGCTACTCCATAATCCCGTAAACCATTTCTGACGGACTCTGCCATCCAACACCAACAATTACCTCAAAGGTGGGTGTTTGTCCTGGTGGTTTGTCAGTGTTTTAACTTATTCTCCCATACGGTCATGGAAATCTCTTACAACCCAGTGCAGAAATGTGACATAAATCTGTGTTCAGAACGAACGAAAGCTACAGAGAGAGTGTGTGAAGCCAATTAACTGCTGTGTAGGGGCCTTTTTTTCCGCAGAGCAGTGAAGTAGAGCTGGTTTGAGATGCATGTGGGGGTGAAGGTCGCCATTGGAGAAGTGATCAGAAGTGACTATACTGTGAAGAGGTTTTGGTTATTTAAAGGCCACACTTGAGGATTAAAAACACATTTGAAAATGTTCAAAATGAGGCTTTTAAAGCTGAAGGACCTCATGGTGATTACAACCTGGAAAGTAGTGCCTGTCAGTGGTACAGCAACAATGAACACCACCAGTCAATGGCACTGCTATTGTAGATCCTTCTGAAGTGGCTTGTTCCATGTGTTCTCATGTACAATGTTCCCTAGCTTGACTCATAGTGACACAAATACAGACAGGATAGTGGGATTTTAAAGAGATATAATAGGTATGTCTTAAACTAATAGTCATGGTTTGTTGTTCCAAAACCATATGTGATTCTTCCATGGAACACAAAAATGGGACATTTTGGATTTTCTTCCCTGGATTTTCCCAACATTGTTCCATACGGTTACTATTTACAGGGACAGAAACTTAAAAAATTATATAAAAGCAACATAAGAGAGACATAAAAGTTTCCAAAATTATCTAAGGCCATTTTATAACTTTGTATAAGGAATAAACTGAAATTATTGACAAAAAAAAAAAAAAGTAGAGCTCTGTTCCATTTTCTTCTTAGTACACTCATAAGAGTTAATGAGAGTAACAATATCCAATTCATAACTAAAAATAACTATTATTTTGAGTCATACTGTACATTTTCAATGAATCAGTTGCTATGTTTCAAAATTTTGGTCTGTTTTTCACATAAAGCTATTTTCCCAGGTTAAAAAAAGTACACTTCCATAATGTACCTTAAGTGCTCTATTTTTGCACACTAATTTTGTACTTAATATACTAAAAATGTTTCTTTAGTACTTCGTAAGATGTGTACACAACTGGGCTATTTTGGGACAGCATGAATATAAACTAAAATGTGCTTTTAACATACTATCTCTGTATTTAAAAAATGTATTTATTCACCACTTGTAGTACACTTGAGTGTACTATGGAAGATGGGTTCAAGTGTACTACAAGTGGCCATACAAATCATTTTTAGTATGTTACTTACAAAATTAGTATGCGAAAATAGAGCACTTTAAGTACATTACGGAGGTGTACTTTTTAACCTGGGTTATGATTTGAAGTGTAATATGTAATATGTAATATTTTTAAGCATCTCCATTAGTTTGCATTGAAAAGAAGGATCTGTAAAGTCTATGTCTGATTTTGTTTTGCAGAATAAAAGTCATATGGTTTTGGAACATTTTTGGGTGAACTATCCCTTTAAGAGAACACAGCAGAATTTATCACATAATATCTAGAAACTGTAGTATAAATCGCACCATCTAGAATCTCAGAATGTTTGGAATGTTTTTGACTAGTAACGTCAGCTGCAATATTTCATAAATGTAACTGTTTTTTCTCCGAAACCTCCTAGTATCGCAGCAATAAATAAATGTCTGCTACTGATAACTTTTATGTCATGTAAATGATGCGGTCATTGTGTAAGTCTGCCATGTTACACAACAACTTGCCAAAAAGCACATTTACTATGTCTCTGTTAATGAGACAGCTGTTTGTTATTTAAGTAAATATGGCAATTACCAGCTGCTCAAAAGACTCACTGCAGGCGTTAGAACCATGTTGCCACGTTTTTGAATTCCTGAAACAAACCATGTTCTAAATCTTTCCTTGTTCAATTCTTATATGTGATGCAGTTTCTCTCTTTCTCTTTCTCGGGCAGATGTTATAATCAGCGTATGCATTGCTGTCCTTTAACAATGCAGACGTGTCCAGTTAATGACCTCATAGTTCTTAAACAAAGAGAGGGAGTAAGCGGGAGTAGGAGAGAGGGAGAGCGGAGCCCACGGGGGAGCTTGCAGGTGCGTTGGGACGGCTCCAAAACCATCGCGGGTACATTTCTAGGCTGCTGCTTCACCACTGAACGGCATCCAACCTTGCAGTAAAAAAACAGCTTTGTGATCAGGGACTATTAAGAGCAGGTCCCCTCCTCCCCACCACCACATCTCTGCCAACAGGCCACGGGAAAAACACGGGGTTTTGCTGAAGTCAAACAGAACTGAATTACAGCAACGGGACGTTTTACACAGTGTACTAAATAAAACAGTGACTGAGAGTCCTCAAGCTCGGGGCTCAGTGTCCATCTCTTCTGTATACATGAAATGCTTTCAGAATAGTTAGGTATGGGAAGGCAACAGTGACATTTGATTGCAAATATGTAAAGGCGACGAACTGGATAGCTAGGATGTTTCATTTAAAATTTAGGTCTTAAGTGTTTGGATAGTTTTACAAGGAATATTTCTGAAATGATCCAATAAAGATGAGTAAATGTTTCAGGATTTACAGATTGTGACCGAAGATACCACAGAAATTAAATATTATAACATTATACAAATGATAAATTCAAATAATAATAATTATTATTATTATGAATAGTTCTTATTTGTTAAAATAATGATAAAAATGTGATTTAATATTTTTCTTTTCTTCATGCTAAAATATCTCTTTAATGTTTAAATTTTTAATATTACATTTTTGTATTAATTTATGTTTTTGTTAATGATTCCATAAATAAGGAGTTTACAGACCCTAATGAGTATTTTATAGTATGGTTAACATAATTTACCCTGCATTACGGGCTAAGTTGCTTTTGTTCATCACTGTAAGCATTTGCATCTTTTCTGAAGCTAATCTCTGTATGATGTATGTTCACCCACAGTTATTTAATACCTTCCATGTTTGCCAGAAGCGTAGAAAGTGTTAGTAGGAAAGTTTGACCAAATTAGCAAGAATAAGTTAGTGGGTGTGGCTTAGCTCTGGGTCAGTTGTTGGGCGAGGAGTCTAATGGTTTGTGGGAAGACTGTCCTTTGAAATATGTCCTGATGTATTTATGTTACCAGTGCTGCTGATTCAGATTTGAATCATTAGTGGTCAGTGGCTGAATTTGGTCAGTTTTTTTTTTTTTTTTTCAATATGAAATGCAGATGTTACACTGCTGCAGACAAATGAGTCTATTATTTGGAAGAATACATTGCTGGCCTTTACAGAATTTTTTACATGGCATGTTTTTACAACATTTCTAACTATTTCTTCTTTTTTTTTTCGCTATCTTTCATACAGTACAACCAGTCTGGCTCTTCCCTTGGCTTTCTCCAAACTTTTGACAGATTTTATACCACAAGGATCTTAAGACAGGTGTGTGGGTGTGTAAATCTCTCTCTTTTAATGACTTTCTCTGTCTTTGCCCTGTTAGAGGCAGTTTATGCTTCGTCTCAGTGATGGTTATTGCAGGCAGAGTGAAGTCTGTCTGATAAGGGCCTGTGTCGTAATGAAATATCCTCAGATTCTCAGGTGCTCAGTTGTTCTGGGTGGTTCAGATTCAGAACCCGGTTCATTGGCTCTGTCTTAAATTAAATGTTTGATCTGAAGCCAAATACATGTAAAATGCATTGACAATTTGCTTTTATTTCTGAAACATTACTGAGGGTCTAAATGATACAATAGCAGATTGGGGGGCATTTCTTGTTCCATTACTAAAGGCTGATCCCATTGCTTATGTTGAGGCCTCTTGTTGTTATATTCCAGGTTGACGTTGCTGTAAATTTTGATCTTTATTAGGGTCTCTAAAGTGCCTTTACATCAAACGTTGTATTTAGACACTTTTGTAACTGGCTAATGGCAAACTACTAACCATGGGGGCCGATTTCCATCCCATGGACATGTGTAGGTGTTGAAATTATGCGTTCTTCTACATAGCCTCTTTATTTACAATCTGTCACTGATAAAGGGTTTGATGAATATTAAGGGCATCACATGTGTAGAGACTCTTAACGTGTGCTCTTATGCTTTATCATCGACTTAGACACATATAACCAAATGTCACAAAACTAGCACTTTTCCGCTGTTTTATGGTTTTTCTGCTTGGAGTTTAAGTGATTGGAAACAGGAAAAAATACCAGAGGAGACGAAGCTCTTTTAACCTCTGACCTCTGCCAACACAAATCTAAAAAATAAAAAGACAGCTTATGTTCTCCTTTCCTCTTACATGACAGATATGGCTAATAAATGCTAAACGACAGTTTCAGGGATGGAGTCTCTCCTATTCTGCCTCTTTTCTTCTGCTCATTTCCCATGTTGTGGTGTGCTTTGTTTTGTTCAGCCACAGTGACATGGTCCATTTCAGGAGGGCTGGTGTTGACGCTATGCAGGGACTTTCCTCATCCTGTTGGGCTGTGGTTCAAACGTTCGCTCTCCATTTTTTCTCTTTCCTTTTCTTTTCTCTCTTTCATTTTTCCAAGGAGCTGGACATACTTAATACACATTATCTCTCACATCCATCACTCAGCTATGCGCTAAATGACATCACCCAGGCAACCGATGTAAAGAGAGAGCGAGAGAAGAGAAGCTCTAAGGACAAATGTGTCTACCGCTTATGTTGCTTACTTATAAACCAATTTAAGACATGTCATAATTGTTTGAAATGCAACAGCTCAAATAGACATTTCTGGTTATGCATTTTAGTTACAAACAACATTCAAGATTTTCGAGAACTGTTTGTTCAAATGGGAGTCAAACAACCACCAAATTAAGTTGACAGTTTGTTTCTTTATACTGGACTTGATTTGGTTTCTCTGGCTGTACGCTGGTTTGGCTTTACTGTGCCGAATGCTTTGCCACTTTATTGTCTCACATTTTTTACGAGTGAGAAACACCCTGAACTCCAGCTCTCTGGAGGGTTTTAGTTGAGGGGTGTTGCTCTAAATCTCAAGCTCATAAGCACCAATCCTGGTCAAAGGCCAACTGTTTTTTTACCCAATAAACTCAGCTGTAAATATCATGTGATTAATCAGTTTGGAGATGCAGAACATTTATGTTATATATGTATATGGATGCACTTTCTTTCAAAACTTTGGAGTCAGTAAAATGTTAAAAAGATTATAAAAAAATGTAAATACTGTTATTCAGCGAGAATGCATTCAATTAATCATAAGCGCCAGTAAAGACTTTTTTTTTTTACAGTGTTACAGTATATACAGTAATATATCTATATCAAATAAATGCTGTTATTTAAATAAATGCTGTTTGAATCTAAGAATCTTGAAATAAATGTATTATAGCATATTATAAAATATTAAGCAGCACAAATGTTTTCAATATTGATTAATAAGAAATGTTTCTTGAGCAACAAATCATTGCATTGGAATGATTTCATGTGACACTAAAGACTGGAGTAATGGCTGCTGAAAATGTAACTTTACAATCACAGAAATAAATGACAATTTAAATTATATTTAAATTGAAAGCTTATTTTAAATTCTAATAATACAGTATAACTTATTTTTGCATTTTTTTTTTATTATCAAATAAATGTCTTGGTGAGCGTGAACCTCTTTTACATGTTTTTTTTTTTATATATAAATATATATAGATTGAGAGGTGGATGGATGGTTGGATTTTTTTTATCACACAATAGTGTATGCCATCTGCAAGTATCTATCTAACTGGACTATATTAACAAGCCAAACCTTGACCCTTGACCTGTTCCTCCCTTATCATTTTACAATCATCCTAGAGCATTGGCTCTACGTAGCACTTCTTTTGTCATTCACTCTGTCGTGTATGAAATATCGCACTGTTGTGAACAGAGCCATTAGCAGCTTCTGGCTGTGCATCAGAGAGTCTTTAAGGTCCAACTGCTTCTCTGTGGGGGTTTGGAGTGCGTTTCACATGTGAAAAAATCACACGCACCCTTGATGAATGTGTTAAAGCGGCAAGAGCGACTACAGCAAGCTGAATATTAGCCTCTGTGGCACCATAACAAAATTATGGCAGAACGTTTACTAAACGCTCACTCAAAGGACCCCCATAATGCCAGAGGCCCCAAATCTCTCCCTGCAGCGTCCCAGCAGGAAAACACCGCCTCTCTGGCCAAGCTGCATTCCTCATAATGGCTTTTTACCTTCCAGACTCACAACCACGGAACTGCGAATATGACTTTATTTTAATCATGCAATGGCATCTTTCAAAGCATTCTGCTGCGCAATTAAAAAATATAAAAATCAAGACCTCTCCAGTTTTTACAGGGGTGAGAAAGCAGCCGTGCTGCCAGAGTGTGTGTGTGGGGGGGAAATGAAGTATGTTTGGTAGGAGAAACCATGCTGGTTATGGCTCTGTAAATGCACACGTTTTGTTACATCTTCAAAGAACTAAGATTATTTGACTATGGAGAAAAAAAAGGGCTTTGTTATATTTCTCTGGATGTGGAACGGTTCTGTTTTAGATCTCTGGTGAGGGGGCGACGTTCAACGAGCTGCTGAATGGCTGTCCTTAAGATTGCCGATAAGGTCTGTCAACAAACCGCCTGACCCTGTTTGATGGATATTGTCTTGGTGTTTGATTATGTGTAATGTCAATACATCACCATTACCAGATCATGCGCTGTTGTGAAAGACTCATCAGTCTTTGGCTGAATAGTTCCAGTAGTTTCCAAAAAGCATCTGACAGAAATATAAATGTAAATAATGTCGTTAAAAACAGACCAAAACACGCAAGAGCATCGGCTTCCGCTCATTACATCATCAGTGCAATTGTGGTGTGTGCTGGCACTGCTGTTTGAATGAAAACAGCGCTGGGCTCTGACCTCCCTGGTACCCAGAACACACCACATAAAACCTCACCAACCAGCATCTTTTTCCCTCAGCCAACTCCATAAAACTCCATTTCACCCCTTGTAAATACGCACACTCTTTCTCTCTCTTTCTTTCTCTTTCTGTCTCTCTCTCCTCTTATTTTTTCTTTTTACACTCAAACCACTGACTAAACTTCATTAGAAGAGTCTTTAAAGAATAGGCATAATTAACAGTCATCATTTACTCATTCTCTACTCATCCTCAACTTATTCCAAATTTGTATGACTTTCTTTTCAGCATCAATTTTGAGTTATTTACTGGTACGTCTTTTCCATGCAGTTGTAACAATTGGAGTATGGAGCTTTCAAGCATCAAAAATGACATAAAAGCACCATTAAAAAGTTTGTGATACTGTCCGTATGACTCTGAAGTCTTATGATTAGTTTGCATGAAAAACAGACTGAAATTTAAGTTGTTATTTACCAAATGACTCATGTGAAAGTTTGTGGGTGATATTCAGTTATTTAAATAGGAATCTGTTCAAATAGGAGTTTCATGTGAGGGTGAAAGCTGATTTCACTCATGTTCAAGTTTTTATCTTGAATTTGCAATGGACAGTGGACCATTTTTTTCCAACAAAAAATCACCTACATTTTACAAATGTGACTTCACCAGTTGTGAACAAATCGTTCAGATTGGTTTTATGAACCACAGATTTATTCTAAAAAGATCTAACTTTAACTATTTGTTCATAAATCAAACATTGCCATGTCTCTCATGAACACGTCAAGTGGGCAAATGTCAAGATTTTCAGTTAATAGTGACTTAAATTTGAGTCTGTTCTTAACACAAAAGTATTTCTTGTTTGTGTGTGTGTGCGCACAGACTTATTCAAGACCTGATTCTAAAAAGATTCAATGACATTCTGTTAGAGGGACAGCACCAACAGTGCCCCCTGGTGGCCAGTGCTTTAACTGTACTGATGGAGGTCACGGTCTGCTGCTGAAAAATGCTCACTGGATTGTAGCCAATAATAACAGCTTCATTTGCTCTCTTACAGATCTGTATTCATTATAGGGGAAGAGAGGCTAGAGCCAGAGTGATAGAGGCAGAATGGATAGAACAAATAACCAGTACCATAAATATCACTTTTTGAGTAGTATTCTAATTTCAGTCTGTCACATGCCTAGCACATAGCCTTTGCTTTAATTTGGAAATGAAATGCTAGGTTGAATTCCCATCGGCCACACTGATAGTGAGCTTTATCAGGGGTTTTATACCAGAGTCAGAGTAGCATATTGTGGTTGAACAAACAAAGGGAGCACTGATATTCTCGCTTATGTTTCGAGAAAGATTCTGGTTCTGTTGACCAAACGTCTCACTCAGATAAGGGATAATGCTTTTGGCTTGGAGCATTACCCGCAAACATATGCAAAATCTCAAGAGGACATATTTGTTGCCACTAGGTTCATAATGAGTTGACCCAGTGAGATGGAGTTTCCTAATATAGACTTTGACCTTTGACCTGTGTCTGTAATTTAAGCCAAGTTTGCTACTGTATGATTAAAAACATCTCAAGTCAAAATTTAAAGGGGCAGTTGAGCATGACATTTCTGGCATTATTTGCTCCATCTCAAACATGTATTTCTGACTTACTTTAATAATGACTGGATTTCTACTTTTTCACATGAATCTCAGCCTGGGCTACTTTTATAGTAAGTCATGCAGGTTGGAAACAAGATGAGGGTGAGTAAATACTGACAGAACTGTCCTTTTAGCGTGAACTTTTCCTTTAATGATGGACAAGTAGAGCACACACACATTTTTTTGAACACACTCATAGATCCCAACACACTGCTCGATGGCCCGGTCATCTGTAACAGCAGAGCAAAAGAAGCCTACTCTGCAAAATCACTCATCGCTCACACACACACACATACACACACACACGACACTGTCCCAGCAGTGACCCGAGGCTCTGGTGTCTGTGGTCCATGTAACACGGGCCCCTCCAGAGTGCACAACCAGATAGAGCACCACAGAAAATAGACACACGTAGAGACGCACACGAACAAACACACACTCACTCATACTCAAACTCTCATACATACACATAGTGTGACACGGCCCAGCTGGAGGCAACACACCGCGGTTGGCCTGTCGCTATGGAGCTTCCTTCTCTGTGCTGTGCTTGGCAATCGATCACAGCACCCCCCCACATGCTGCTGAACTGGAGCGCTGCCTTACAAACACACACACTCACAGTAACTACATCTCTGTGTGTACTGACCATGGCATTCTGGGATAAAACTATGGAACTCAATTTTTTTTAATTTATTTTTATATTGTAATTTATTGTAAAAGAGTTTTTAAGAGAACAGCATTTATTTGAAATATAAATATTTTGTAACATTATAAATCTACTGTTATTTTTGATCAATTTAATGCATCCTTGCTACATGAAAGTATTAAACTTATTATTAAAAGTATTTAAAAATCTTACAGACCCAAAACTTTTGAATGGTGGTAAATCACAGTTTCCACAACAATATTAAGCAGCAAAAACTGTTTGATAATAAGAAATGTTTCTTGAGCTCCAGATCAGCGTATTGGAATGATTTCATGTGACACTGAAGACTGGAGTAAAGGCTGCTTTGTCATTGCAGGAATCAATTACATACACGTGTGTGTTTGTGTGTGTGTGTGTGTGTGTGTGTGTGTGTGTGTGTGTGTGTGTGTGTGTGTGTGTGTGTGTGTGTGTGTGTGTGTGTGTGTGTGTGTGTGTGTGTGTGTGTGTGTGTGTGTGTGTGTGTGTGTGCAATGTTGGGGAGTTACTAGTTACATGTAACAGAGTTACATAATTTAATTACAAAATAAATGTAACTGTAATCTGTAATTATGATCAGTATATAACTTTAAAACGATCTCAAAGTAAAAATCAAACTTGGTGCTAAAGTCTGATTGTGGTGGCTGTGCTTTAAAATTAAATGATTAAATGATTGTAATCTTAATTCAAGAGATGAAGGATTTTGAAAGTCTAACAGTAATCAGTGTTAGGTTAACCCTGCCTGGTTTAAATGTGAAAAGTAATCAAATGTGATCATTTACATTACTTTAAGAAGTTAATTGAAATATTTACACTACTTTAAAATGAGTATCTTGTAATCTTTAACCTATTACATTTCTAAAGTATCCTTCCCAACACTGTGTGAGTGTGTGTAATGTGATTTGATTTTGTAGTGTATGGATATGGTAACCTTTCAGTAATACATATCAAAGTAACATTGTACCTTAATGGTACAGTATATAGTCCTAGCAATTGGAACTGGCCAGCTAATGAGAGAAGAGAACTTTGCTACATGTCCATCTCAGAAATCTGTTCATAAAAGTGGTCAGCAGGAGGATTTCTGCAGAAAAGCGGTGGGACTAAACGGGTTTATAACTCCTTTGTGGCACATGTAATCAAAGGTTTAGAGTTCAATCCTTTGTATATGAGTGAGAGTTTGATCAAAGATGATTTTCATCTGGCTGATTTTTCTTCAGCCTGGAGGATGAGCAGGAAAACAGGCTGAAATATCACAGGGCTGTTCTTTCTTTCCCTTCTTTTTCAGCCCCTATTATCTCCCTCTCTTACCCATGAGAAGGTAATGGAGCAGGAATACACACAAGCAAACAGTGGGAGGAATAGAGCCCTTACTCTCTCTTTCTCTATGGGAGGGCAGCTTCAGGGCTACATTCAGCCTTTGTGGCTTCTCCTAAACACTTGCACGCCTGTCAGTGGAAAGAGAGAATACAGAATGAGGAAAAATAAGATATAAAGATGCAACTGATAGCCCTCTGAGGCATTGGGTGTTTGTTTTTTGTTGTGGGTGTCCTGTTTCCAAAAGCTGTGATTCTGTAGGCCGTGCACTGCTCCTTACAACCGTCCGTTGTTTGAAACACATTTTTCAGCAGATGGAGTTTGTCCACATACAGGAGGTCGGGTAGACAACAGAGACCAACCTGCCAGGAAAGAACAGGGCATGACAGTGACATGACTGATGAACCAATCGCCCAGCCTGGGGTTGGTTTACTTTAGAAAACATGACGGCGAAGGAATTTCATAACAAGAAGATGGAGCATTCTGAAAGCCTTTGTTTCGTTTTTGGTCTCTAGCGCGGTCTCGTGGCTACACGGCATGTGTGTGTTTGTATGCTGCAGTCACATCAAAGCATCTTTGCATTGGATGAAGTTTTAGCTGCTTTGGTTAATGAATGGATGTCTTGTCATTGTCTACAGTAGCAACACAGTTCAAAGACCCATGTGAGTCAGTACTTGTAAGCTTGAAAGTTCAGTTTAGCCCCTGTCGTCAAGCTTGTGATGCATATTTTTGAATTGAGGCTGATCTAATGGTACGTTCTGTTCAAAATACACAACTGGAAGGTGCAGCGCACGTTTTTAACAAGGAATAGGCACGGTAAATACTCGTCTCTCTTGGACATTAATCCATGAATAATGTCGGATGTGCAAATTTCAGCTGCCATGACGGCTGTTTTATTTCATTAGCCCCTTAGTTCCTGCCAAGCTGGGCCCTGATGCTTGGATTTAGCTGCGATTGGGCCGAGATCTGCGTGGGGAGGGCACTAGAAGAACACCGTCCTATCCCAGCACTACTTGTTAGGAAATTCAGACCTGACTGGTTTATTCGAGTGGCCAGGACAAAATCCTTACCATCTGCACCTTTCAGGCATTAAACTGTTCCTGCTTTATCTTTAATAGGGAAATCGAAGACAGTCCCTTTGGGATCCGAGCGAAAACGAGCACACACACACTAGCATAAAAGCATTCTGCACATAAACACACTCATACTAACACTCAGACACACACAAACACGAATAAACACACTCATCCAAACACTGGGGTACAAACAGACATTCATAAACACACTCCCGACCACTCACAGAGAACATGTGCTCCAACACACACACAGACACACACACACACATCAGAAGAAAGTGCCTCTCTCTCTCTATGCCATGTGCTTTGGCACGCCATGCCACCTCCTATTAGTGTGTTTTCAGTTCAGTTTGAACTTTTGGGCTTTATTTACTTTAGGTCTGATTGGTGAAATCAACCATTTGTGACATTTATGCGTTTTCAGATGGAACTCATAAATAGGAAATATCTAAGAGCTTTGGACAGAGCGAAGGAAAAAAATATTCCGATATCGGTGATTCAGGATAAAAGCTCTTATTTTAGAACCTCATAGCACAGGGAATTGTCCTGACCTTCCGTTTTACACAGATTGTCTCCTGTTAGAACTCTGATCAACGACACTTAGTGGGAATGCTGCGTCTCTGAAGACATCAAAGCAGAAGGGAGAGATGGAGAGACATAGAAGGGAAGTAACTAACATTAAGTAGGGGAGATTGGGGGCAATTGTAACATTTTCCTTCATAACTCACAGATTATAGCAAATCTACCTTCCATTTTTTGGTGTAAGAAACATTACTATGTTCCAAAAAGTACCTACATTAATAGGCTCATAATGGGATCAATTTAAAAAAGAGGTCAGAGCATTATAATCACACTCATTTCATCAACTGTAACACTTGCGATCTGTTTTAGTTAAAATAAAAGCACACAATTAAGTAATAATAATTGATTCCATATTTGTTGAGTTGTTTTAAAATAATATGCAATAATATGTCTAAGTGGGGCTTGCATTAAAATTATCTGAAGCAAGTTTTACTAAAGTATACCCTTGTTAAATGGAAGTGTGCTTAATTATATTTAATGTGCACTTGTAGTGTACTGTACTTCAAATCTTAGAAGTGTATTTAATAAAAAAAAAATAAAACTGTACTAGCAGACAATGTACTATAATTTTAAAAAGGCTACTTAGGTGTACTTTTTAGTAAAAGATGTATTTTAAGTTTTACTTTAAAAACAGCTTGCTCTCATAAGTGTATTATTTTAAATTCAGTTTTATTACATAACTACTTACAATTTATTTGACCTCTGTCATAATCAGAAAAAAAGTGTCCAAAGTGACAGAAGTGTCATGTTGCAGAACTAAGGTGTTATCAGAAAATAACATCTTTTAATATCTAGTTTCACTCTCCAAGTGAAGCATTTTCTCAAACAGATAGATATCTCTACTGAGCATGTGTTGAATAAATGTCATCACTCTGGATTATTTGTAATTGGAGAAATGTAGTGTTACAAATTGTCCCCTGTGGTAATTGCCCCCAGTCTCTCATATGCTTCATTTTCTGGATTAATGACACACAAAGATAAACATGCATACACAAATTGTTTAAGTGTGTTTTGACTTTTCCCAGCTTGGGAATCTCAGAGCCATGCGGTGATGCTGCTGCGTTATCTTCTGCTCTCAGGTCAGTAAAAGGATACAGTCCAGACAGTGGATTTCTTTCACTGCGCTGTCTGCTTGATTTTTGTCCCTTGTCTAATATCAGCATGAATCTGTGAAACCTCACATGTATTCTCCTTAATTCTCATACAGTAGAGGGGCTTCAGTGTGAGATTGTGATTATTTCCTGTAGAAACTTGTAATGGTTTTATCATACAAATTATAACTTCTGTGCATGTGTGTGCCTACAGCATTTTTTAAGTGTGAGGACTGTCTGAAAAGGAAATGAATTCAGGAGCTTTGATAAACTGTGAAAATCTTTTGATGTGCTCAGTCTAGACCAGATTGTTATATCAGCTCTGATCGAAACCCCAGATGATCCAATCAATGTATCCTGTGTTCTCCTCAGTCTCTTTATTCTGTCCCTTTCTGTCTTGTTCTCTCTCTTGTACCTTTCCAGACCCTGTAGACATGTTCATGCCTTCCTAGGATCAAAATTTGACACAGTCTTTAGAAAAATTCTTTTACAATTTTGCTGTGGTATTAAAGTTGTGAGTGGAATGCATTAGAGAAAAAGACAAAATGCAGGACAGGGACTTGGTTATTAACGGTTGTTGATTGGATAGAGGCATATCTGAATGTGAGTTTGAGGTCGAATTTCAAAATTTAAGCAGACTAAATGATTGGGGAAGTCTGGCATATGCCACCAGAGAGAAGCCTGTAGTTTTACATGAGCTTATGCACTGATGAATCATTCACAATATAACAGTAAAAAGATGTGCTCAGAGCATAAGAAGCACAGTATTATTTTATTCCTGAAATTTGTTGTTGAAAAAATCACAAATACTTACAAGTGTTTTTTAATGAGTAGTAAGGGGAGAATTAAGAGAGAAATATCCTCAGATATCCTACTGAAGCCGCTGTTTTCAGCGAGCGTGAAGAAAGATCACATAATCACAGATTTTTAGGTTGTTGACAGCTGAGTTAATTATAGAGTTTTAGATGGGCTGAGATGAAAGATGGATGGCTGAAGCCACGGTAAACATGGTCTAGCAATGAGTGTTATCCAAAAAATAAAAATTAAAATAAAATAAAGTCATCATTTGCTCACCCTCTTATTGTTCTAGCCCCGTATGATTTCTTTATCTTTCTTTGGTCAAACACCAAATGGGATGTTAGGCATCCCTCTTTTCAGTGCAAGAGCTTGATGTTGATTTACTTTTTAGCATTTCTCGGAAAAAAAGAACATTATACGTGATTGGAACTACGTGAGGGCGAGTAAACAATGACAACATTTTCACATTTGGGTGAACCATCACTTTAATATCAACAACGGGTGCACGTCATATTTACGATGCTATGATAAATATTTTATTCCAAGCTGTCTTCCATACAATCAAATGGAAATCAACTCGGATTGTGTAAAGCATATCGTTAATTCTTTCTAAACTGAATCCTTCATCAGATGCTGGAATCCTCCAGTAAACACACAGGGTACTTTAAGGCCATTATGTTCTCCGCTCCCTGGAAATGATTTCTAAACACTGTCGTAAATCCCAACACTTGTCACGGAGGCCAGACGAGAGTCCTCTCCTACTTCAGACTCAGATAAACACTTCAAAGGCGACCGGCGGCTCAATTTGAGAGTGGCATTATATGTAAGGCATGTTGGGTTTACTTTGCCACTGAAACTCAAACAGACCCGTACACTAAGAGAGGTGTCTATTAATATCACCACCACCCACATGCATATGGCTCCTGCCAGCTCTACCCTCATCGACTCTGGAGTACTAAAGCTGCTTTTTTATAGGGGACGTCTCATGAGTAAACAGACAGAGAAGAGCGATGACATGACTCACTGAAGAACAGAAGGTTTCCTTTTTCTCTGCAGTTAGTGTCAGCGTTAACGCATCCATCACTCGGATGACTGGATCGACAGAGACTGAACGCTCCGAGGGCACACGCACTCAGCTACGGGTAACGGCTTGGCAGACCTTCAGGTCTCTGGAGGCTAATTTGCCATTCAGAGTGTTCCGCCGTCTTGTACGCCATTCCCTCCCAAGGAATAATGAATGTTGTGGCAATGACTAGAACATCACCAGTGAACACTGTTTCCCAGAGTTCTCGAAGGTCACTGCGCTGCTCTTGGGATTCTTCCACTGCTGGAGAAGTGATCAGGTTCTTTCGAAGTCATTAATATTGTCATTAATAATTGCTAAGAGACACGATATAAGCATTACGAAAATGGAAACTAATGCAGATCCCGGATTTGGTAAAACTAGGTGTTGTCTACTTGCCAACAAGAAGAAACACCAGACAGTGGGGAGAAAAGCTCCTGACAATTGAACTGAAAAATGAGCTGTCATTTTAAAAGAGTGAGGGCCGTTTGCCCAGTTGTTGCCCAGTGGCATGAAGAAAGACGTCTGAGCTGGCTAATAATACCACAAAAGGCACTTCCATTCAGAAATGATTCCTCCATTCCACAGGTAACGCTAATGATGTGGTCAACTTGGCTGTGCATTTTTCATGAAACTGCATGGTCATGGTATACCTAGATCTGAACAACAGATTGACTGACTGTATTGGGGAGACAGAGAGTGGAGCACTTTCGCATGAGTTTAAGGCAGAAGACAGAACATCAACACCGGACCCTTATTCACCTGAGGAAAGAGAATAACACGAAGACTTGATCCAACATCTCTGCAGGAGATCGCAGTGTTCCTCCCTTTCTCCCATCTCTTTTCTCCGAGAGTTGCTTGTTTCTCTCCGGGGAGCCATATACAAGTGGAGGAGGGAAAGGAACTTGAACCAACCAAATTAAACACATGAAATAAGAGGGAAAGTGTTGTCATAGCATCCTAATGACTCAATGAAACCTCTGTAAACCCTGTTGAATTCAGGCCCTTAGCTGTAACTTGAGATGTCCTCACAGGCTTTTGATGTCATGTAGAATATAAGAGTGTTTTGTAAAGGAAAATTGCCTTAAAATAATCATTTTGGTGCAAATTTGAATGACAGGTACTTCTATTACCACCAATTGGAGATTTTAGGCAAGTTATATATATATATATATATATATATATATATACATATATATATATATATGTAGTCATTTACGAGGGTAAGGATTCACTGTAAAAGTTATTTCAAAATAAACATGTTTAACATAATATTGGTCTAATTTACTTGAGGCAAATAAGCCTTTTACTTAGAGTTGGGTTTGAATGCTTTAAGGGTTTTATTTTTGTATTTTTGTCAAGTTCTCAATGCAGGATACTCATGATTGTTGCCGAAATACAGGCCCTGCGGATTGTTTTCTTTTATGCCAAATGTTTTGTTATTGTGTATCCGCCCAATCAATATATACAGGCCCATTAAAGTCACTTTTCATTCTTTTCATGTAGTTGTGCTTGAACATAAACTCTGGGTTCAAGAGCCAAAATGTAATGGAGGCACAGACTCTGATCCATTCACTGACTCAGTCGATCAGTGTAAGGAAATGCTATTAGCCCTTCAAGGCGGTGGTTCCCCGCTACAGCTAGCAGTTAGTGAACAGGAACGTTGAACGTTTCCCATCATTTTGACCCTAAACTCCTCCCTCTCTTCTCCTTAGCTTCATTCAGTCTGTTAGCGAAGTAACTCTTGAGTGGTTTTCCATATGTTTGCAGCTAAATGGCGGTCTTTATCCTATAAAATGTCTTTGTTGACCACTGAAGGAAGTTTCCTCATTATTTGGTACCATTTGAATGCTTAGAGACTTTACACTGGGGTCAGACACATCAAACTGGTTTAACATCATTAGCATACCTGTATCAAGATGTCACCATTCTGCACAGCTAGAGAAAACCTATGTTGTAAATACTGTATAAGTTGCTATGTTATTATGCACAGTGATATTATTGTACTTTAGGATGGTGTGCTGTCAGTAACTCTTTGACCTTATGGAATATTGACAGTAATGGCCGCTAGCCACTGTGTCAGGCCTTGGAGAAAAATACAGGTTTGGGATCAGAACTGAAAGTAGAAAATTAACAATTTTACCCAACAGTATTTAAGGGCAGTTAAGACCAGTTTTACAGTAAAGATCAAGATGAATGTGTCTTATTAAAACTGGAGTGTCATCTTATTATGTGTCACCCCCCCCCCCCCCCCCAATGTAATGTATTATTTTATGAATAAACAATTAAAAGGAATTAAAGTAGAAAGAATTGTACATTTTGTCTTTCAGGAGTTAATCCAGAAGTTTGGCACTGGGGAAGAACAATATCTACAATATATCCTAACAAAAAGTGTAATTAAAGCCAAAATCAATAAATTAAACACCCCCTACATCCCCACTGCTGGAATATATCAGCAAATTGGCAAGCGCATCCAAACTGCTCTTAAAAAAATGATACAAAATCCCGACCTGACCGTATCATTTATAATTGATAAATGGGAAAGAGATCTCAATATCGTGACCAATATTTACTTCTGGACACAAATCTGTAAGTGCACCTCTATTGTGTCCAAAAATAAAAACATAAAGCTAATCCAATATAAGGCTGTTAGCAGAATAAATAATACTGAACACAAGATACACATCATGGGATTCACAGATTCAAAAAAATGTACAGTGTTTATATAATACGACTAACAACTGCAATCTGGTTCTTTAAAAATGGCTATTCAATCACAGAGTTGCTGCCATACTAATTTTAAGCTTATTGTACTTCACAGAAGTGTAATGAATGAAAAAGAACATATAGTGAATACTGAATCAGATTGATTGATTGATTGATTGATTGATTGATTGATTTCATAAGCTGTCCCATTTATTTACGCACTTAATTCATTTTTACTCTACACTTACTTTACATTGTGTTCTGTGCAACTTTATTCAACAACTCTTTGCTTTCTATGAAGGGTCAGAGAGCTCACGGATTGCATACAAAATATCTTAATTTGTGTTCTGAAGATGAAAAAAGATCTTGCAGTTTTGGAATGACATGAGGGTGAGTGATTAATGACAGATATTTTATTTTTGGGTGAACTAACCCTTTAAGATATTGTCAGTACATCCATCCTCAAATGTACAAATATACAGAAATGTGTGTAAATTCAAATGAGATCAGATGGTTGTAGTTTTTTTTTATTGGTTGGTGAGTTTATTTATTTCTTTAGCACTGTTTGTAAAGAGGTCCACTACAATGTTTAATTTTAAAATCTTGTTGTGGTGAAAATTCACGCATGGTGTGATGAGGCCTGTGCTCACAAAAATGAGTTACAGCACCTCCGCTGCTATATTGTTTCAGCTCCATCAGACCCAAACGCTTCACCTGCTTGCGCCAAAAGAGCCAAACCATGTCCCCACTGTTTTAAGAGGAGGACATTACTCTGCAGGAGCGTTTTACACTTTAGGGAGGATGTCAGTGAATGATTTGGGCGTCTCTGAGTTTTTCTTGGCCTCCGTCGGTCACTGTTTTGCTGCTTTGATGACTTGCTTGTGTGTAAAGGGTCAGCATTGAAAGGAGAGCTTTGCGAGGGAAATGAAACATTGGTCATTAGGATGAAATCCAGCTTCACTCCCTCTCAGCTGATACATTACTAAGTGATTAGTGAATAAATTCATCTTTAATATTCATTTGCATGAGCAATCCGGTTATGTCCATTTATTGCATTGCTTGGGTCAGGAGCCACATTCATATACGTTAAGAATGCATATAATTCTTAGACTCGAGAGATTCCGTGAATATTACTTGACACCATCAGGGCACTTTATCTTGAATATATATAGCTGGTGCTGGCAGCACAGCAGTGTTGAAGGCGTAGATAGATATTCATGTCTACAGAGAGGTTCATCTCAGTCCATAGGCTGCCATGAGAGCTAACGCTGTGTGTCTCCATTGTCTAACAAGGCAATGAACTGAGTCCAGATTTAGTCACCTTGTCAAAAACTAATGATTCAAAGTATTACTGTTATACACCAAATCTTGCTGTCAGTTAATGTTGCAGCAAGCTTAAGTTGCCTGGAACATCACTGTTAATTTTCTTAATTAAAAAATAAAAACCCATTGCATATTAATCCCCATAATAGTCTGAAGTCAAACACACACGTACTTGTTTCATGGGGGCATTCCATAGACCTAATGGTTTTTATACTGTGCAAACTGTATTTTCTAGGCCCTTACCATAGCCCTACCCCTCTCACAAAACTTTTTTTTCCACACGATGACTATTCATAGAAACTCTGTACTTAAAAACTCCAAAAAGGACATAAAGGCACCATTAAAGTGATCCATAGGAAATGTGCAACTACATTTCTAAGTTTTTTGTTTGTTTGTTTTTTTAATAAAATGTGAAGCTTTTTGGAATTGAAGCTATTTCTTTGAAAAGCAGTGTACAACGCTACAGTTTTCTTGATATCTCATAATTAAAGACCTGTGTGCCGTATTCTATCATCACTTTAGAACAAGGAATTCAAGTAATGAATGACACTTTTGAATCAGTTCAAGTGCATTTTAATTGATCAAAACAGTTCCAGTCTAAATGACTCTGTGATGACAATCGGTCAGATGATGTCATCACCCGAGCGCCAGTTTAATGCACCATTGTTTATTTATCTGTGCGTACATGTGGGCTATTAAATTATGTAAGCCTATTGTTTGTAAATAATATGGTGTTAGTATGCTTTCGCGAAGTCTTTGTGTACACGTGAGGTTTGCATCTTCCTATGGATATCTTCATCATGCACATTATATATATCATATACAAGTCATTGCAATTTGTAAGTCTTGTTTTTTCATTGTTTTTTTCTAGATAAAGATGCATAATAACTTCAATGACTTTGTTGTTGTAAAACACATTTATTGTTTCTGACGTTAGTTAACGGCAATCATCATGTTGTTATTTACCTGTTTCGCTGTCCCTGGGTTCATTCTGGGTTCAACACTAAAAAGATGGCACCTGTGTCACAGCTTGGACATCAGTAACATCAATTATCATTGGTCCTCCAGTGTCTTGTAACCGAAAACCATGATGTCAAACCTGTGTCATAGGCACCGATGACTGTTCATATTTCTTTAATATGAAACGAATTAAAATGGAACAAACAAAACAATAGTAATAAGTATGACACATTCATTGCTATAAAGAACTGCAATAAGTCCAGTTTACGAGCAGCGATCTTTGACATCACTTCCACAGGGAGATTAGGAGGCTTGGCTTTGGCTGTCTGGCTCTGCTGTGGTAGGAAATATTTCACGTTAGCCTAGCAGTAAAGAACGTGTAGCTGGTGGTTGATTTGTCCAAGTATTGTGTTTTAAAATTGTCAGTAAACCTGAAATTTGCTTTTCTGCTTTGAAACGCAATTGAAAATGTCTCTTAGCTAGACAAAGTGGAGACCCAGACTATGGTCACTTGTATATCAAGCCGGCACAGAGCAGACAGGGTCGGACATCGAGGCTGAACCAGAATCCGTTGCAGTTGCCAGAAACCTTGAGCTGCTTTCAGAATGACAGCGTCTGGTTTCTCTCTGCCTGATATGAGGCCACTTCACAGTTTCTGAGGCTGGACTAATATCAAATCTGGGCCGTGGCCAAATTTGGGCAACAGTTAAATCTCAACATCCAAGATTTCCTCAGTATTTCCCATGGGTTTGCAGACACCAGGCTCGTTGGGGTCTTCGGACAGACAGATTTAGTCTCCTGGGAGCGTAGGTTCTGGAGTGGATTTCACAGATCACAGCCGCCTGGATAAAACATTCGCTCTACTGTCCATTTGTTGTAAAATATATACTGTTACTGGAGCAACTTTAGCCCTAAGTGACAGGTACCAGATAAACTCTACATGTTTGCTAAACCCCTGACATACCTCTTTTCACCTCTCAACCAAAAAACAAGTTATAGAGAGCCCTCTAGATGACTCAGAGACCTTCAGAAAGCACGGAATTGAACCTCAGCCCTCCCATATGGGCTGCATGTGCTGGGAACTCCTCTCTGGGCTCTGCTAGTGCCGCCCAAACCCTGCTGCCATCGGCCGTCATAAAGTCACTGCATAAACGACACAATCTTTAAATTTTAATACACCACTCAAATGTCAACTGTAGACTCAATCAATAAAATAACGTGACTCATTGAATCATAAAATGGATGAAACGATGGAATAATTAGATGCAGATAATCTACTTTCTCATTATGAGTGTGAATAAACAACTACAGCTGCCCTTTCGAGGCTCTCTGGATGCACTGAAACCCAACAACTGCTGTGAGTTTCTGTGGCTTTCTTTCATGGGTTAAAGAAAGGCAAAACAGATAGCATAGTATTGATGTCTACAGTTAAATGTCACTGTTTATAAGCTGAGGTCATTGTGACTGTGACTGTTTTGTAGTGTATAGGGAAGCAGACAGATTTATCAAATTTCTCTGCACTGGAAATGACAGATTTCCTTCACACTTTCTTTATCATGAAATCAATACTTCCTTAAGGTCTATCAGAATTTTGTGTTTAATTGGTTTGTGCTGTGACTTCCCTTTGATTTTGGTCAAATATATATGTGTGAAATGGGCTTTTCTGTCATTCACATTTTAGGACAGACAGACATGTTTTAGTAGCAATATTCCCTTTTTCTGTCCTTTGATTCTCTTTCAACAACAAATCTCCTTTCTTATTTATTTTTTTTTTTTTTATTCTTAATCAAAATTGATATGCAGTGCAATAAATAATACAATAATAATAATAATAATGGCATATAGTTCTAATGTAATTCTAGTAATAATTGGAAATATATTTCAAAAATTAGTCATATTTCACAAATATTTTAAATTCAGTCATCTTTTACTCACCCTTATGTAATTTCAACCCTGTATGACTTTTTCCTGTGGAATACACAATAATTTCTTTCTTTTTCTTTCTTTCTTTCTTTCTTTCTTTCTTTCTTTCTTTCTTTCTTTCTTTCTTTCTTTCTTTCTTTCTTTCTTTCTATATAATTGTAATATTTCTAGATTGATATTTAGATAAAGTTTTTTTTTGATCGCTCTTTGGCATGCAGCTGAAATAAGTAGAGACTGAAGCAAAAAGCAAAAGTACCATAAAAGTAACATAAACGTGGTCCATATAATTTGTTGAACAGACAAAAACATGTTTTTATTGAAAATTAAAGACAGTTAAAAGACAGAGATGTCTGGTTCATCAATAAATCATTCATGAATGAATCATGAATCATTTAATTTAATCTTTTCAATGAAACAGTTGATCCAGTTCACAAAATATGTTCAAAACAACATTATATGAATTATTTAATACATTTATTATTGTGTTCAAGAGAAGAAAGAACGTCATACTGGTTTGGAACATCATAAAGGTGAGTAAATGATGTTAGAATTTTCATTTTTGGGTGAACTATCCCTTTAAGACATGACACAGGAAAGACCGACGCAAGACACACCGTACATCTTTAAATGTGTACTGTCCTGGATAGGCACATCCATATACTGTATAATGTTAAGAAGTGTATGACGCAACAATGGCTCCTAGTTTAACTTCCCTGTCACAACACTCGAGCCCCTGACACTAACCGGCCGGATGTACCATAAGTGTTCTCCTATAAAACCATGTAAAAACCAGAATGTCCACACACAACACGCAAGCATGTGCACAGATTTCCACAGAAGTATCTGTTCTGTCCTTTTTACCTCATTTGTTCCCTCTCTGTCTCTCCTGTGCTTGGACCTGTGCCCACTCTGCAGATCAACTACACTGAGGCAGAGATCCTGTATCTCTTCCTGTTTACATATTGGTCTGTGGAATGATATGTGTGGATTGCATGGCCTTTTCAGCACTACAGGAATGCAGCTCTGAGCATGTGTTGAGCATGAGAGAATGATCACACAGTCATGAGGTCAGGGATGTACAGTAAAATGAACTTGGTTCACTATGTATACAGTCAATAAACTGAAAAATTTGAGGACTGTCTGGTTTAAGGCAATGGTTCATAGACATGGACATCCAAAACAGCGTTTGCATGTACACATGCAAACTTATTTGATAAGATTGACAATTACAGAACTAGATAAAGTAGCAGAGGTGCCTTATCCAGGTAAAATAATTCAGTAGTTAGTCATAGGCAGTAGCTAGAAAACAAAACAGACCCACAAAAATCTATTAGAAATGAATGGCTGATGTTTATTTTTAGAAATTTGCCGATCAGTTAAACAAGAGTATTTTCAATTATTTATCCCATTTCAACATGTTGCCTGTTTTTTTTTAAAACGTCTTGTATTAAAGGCCATGCCAGTGCATTTCTGAAAGAGAAGGTATTGACAATGAAAATGAGAATAGTAAATGATCATTTTCACAAACATTTGAACTTTTGTAATAAAAAATTTGCTAGTTAAGCTCAAACATGATATATAGATCTGAAAATGCATTTCAGTGTTCACATTGTTCATATTTGCTCTCTATTTAAATAGGTGAAAATATTAGAATGTTCCCATACAAATGAATGAGTAGTTATGGAATTATGGTCTCCCCTGGTAATTGATGAGGCCTCTTTGCCATGACTGTATCTATAGAAAAATACTTCCCGTACCACCTGTGTTTATTACTAATTCTGCGTGAAAATGGTGATGACTTCATTGGTTGCATCTGGAATGAATGGAATGGAGAGAATCGTAATGAGACTGTTTGCCTGCTGCTTTTAAGTTGATTTTGGGGTGAAACTGCTTATGTTTGAATGCATGTAATGTTTCCATAAGACACCAGAGCGGACTGATGCTCCACTCTGGCCTTTAATCTGTGTTTCAGAGAGTGTGGATTCCCCTCAGCTCTCTCCTGGATAAACACTGTTACAGGCTGATGCTGAGGAGCTCAAAGTTGAGTCAATATTATCCAGAGCAATAAAGTCCTGCACAGTGCGCTCTGCTCCCCCTGTGAGACCGAGATGAGTTCATCTCTAAACTGCTGAGGTCTAGGAGGACCTGGACTCTGTTTATGAGCAGTAAAGTTCGAGTCTGTACAAACGTTCCAAATGTTTCTAATCCAGACTAGTGTCGGTAACATTTTACTTCTTCAAATTCCATAAACCCTTAATGGTTCAACCCAAAAATGAGAATTCTGTTATTATTTGCTTACCTCCTTTCTGTAAATCAGCAATGTTCTTTTTTTGAGTTGAAAGTGAATGAGGACTGTTGCTGTCAAGCTTAAAGTAGAATGAGAAAGCTACATAAAATATTGTAAAGATTAGATTATAAATCTCTATGAGTATTTAAGTCATTATTCAATGTCTTCTACTTCATTAAAGGAATAGAATTCGCATTTTAGCTGGAAGCAGTGGTTTGAAGCTTAAAAACATATTAATGAATTTGTTTATTACAGGCAGCATTTTGCTTCACAAGACATGAACTGCTTTACTGAAGTCATGTGGGTTACTTGTAGATTATTGTGATGCTTTAATCAACTGTTTGGAGTCATTCTGATTGCACCCATTCATCGCAGAGGATTCAGTAGCAAGTGATGTAATGCTTAATTTCTTCTAATCTGAAACAAATATTTACATCTTAGATCTCCTGAGGGTGAATATATTTTCAGCAAACTTGCATTTTTGGGTGAATTATTAGAGCAACTGTAGTTTTGTGTATTTTTGCAACTTTAGAGCCCCCTGCAACTATGTAAGTGGAATCCACTATCATAATTACAGTGGATATCTGTACATGTGCATTTGTTGCTGCCATAAAGCAATCTGCCTTTTTCATGGACTTTCATACCTGCTCACCAGAATTTACGTACACACAGAACTGATCGACATCTGAGAGGGACATACAGTTGCTTTAACCACTGAGACCAGATCACTGTCACAAATCATTCAGATCATTTATGAACTCAATCAACTGATTCACTGACAAAGTCTGAAACTAGAAATAATTTATTCACAGATCTCCTTCCTTATGAACTCGTTTGAATCTAAAAAGAAGGGCTACAGAAGGTGTCAATATTTTTTGTGAAAAACAACTTAAATTTTAGTCTCTTTATTACACAAAAAATAGTCATATAGACCAATTTTTTTTATACTTTTATGTGTCTTTTCATGTGATTTTATAGCATGTCAACAGTCTCATTCAATTTCATTGCATCAAAAGGAGTGGCCAGAATATTCTTTAAAAGAAAAAAAAAAATCTAATTTTATGTTATACAAAGAAAACCATACAGGTTTGGAATGATGTAAGGGTGAGTAAATGTTACCAGAGTTTTTGGGTGAACTATCCATTTAAGATCATATTAATTCTGTTTGCTAAGTGATGAGCTAATACTCCCAGCCTGTCCGACTGCCGACAGAGCTCTCATGCCAGGCTGATCTAAAATGCTTAATATTCTTAATAACAAACTCTGTTATTCCTCATTATCTCTGCCTTGGACTTTGATCGCTCCTCGCTTCTCCGTCAGCAGGATATCTAGGATCAGCTATAGGTCATCAAAGCCTGGTTTGTCAGTGTGAACCCATCCCTGGCAAAACTTCTGTATGAATTCAGATCAACCCTGTCATCCAATTCCCCCAACGGACCTCACTTCTTAAGAGTTGCCCTACTGCTCTAACCTGTGCACACTTGTTTGTTCAAATATCTCACATTCACAGCAGGAACATTTTCCCCATCATACCTTGGGCGGGCAGGCCAACAGAAACATGGCTGAGCCCTGGAATAACACCCAGTGAAAGCTGCTGGTGTTTCTTAATTGGACTCAACTCTTTCGACATTGAATTCTTTTGAACTGAAACAGCTTAACCACAATACAACTTCTGTTCTGCTCGCAACAATGAGCTGTTGTGTTATCTTCCTGTTGGCTTAGGTGATATTGCCCCAGGACTGCACACTTATGCTGTCAGAGTGTTAACATTGTTTAAATATATGTGAAATATTACAGTCAGTGAAAAAATGTCAGGGAACTTCTGGTTTGGAGTCATTATAAGCTCTGTCAATCATGTTTGTTGGAACAAAATATCATATGAATTTAATATTGACTTGAGAAAGACAGAATGAATAAACAGAATTTTTTAGCACATTAAATTTTTTTTTTTTTTTTTTTTTTTTTATCAATTACAGGTGCTGCATTTGGCCGAAATTTAGCTTTTTGGTTTCACTGCAACTTTTCATGTTTCCAGACAGTTGAAAATTGTACTTACTTGTTTGGCTTAATTTGAACTTTTGCTTGGCATCTAGATGAGTCATGGGATCTACAATATGTGTGTGCGAGAAAGACAGAGAGGGTCTCCTGACAGGGGTCCTGCTGACGGGCTTTAAAAGCCAGCAGTCATCTCTTACAATAACAAACACACCAATCCAGCCCATCAACCGTGGGAGACTTAAAACACCTTTCTTTTGTGTTTTCATTCAGGAGACATGCACGACCGAACACGTTGAATGTCTTTCGGTAACACGTCAGAAGATCTGTCTGGTATGTTCTTGTGGGAAATATTATTATTATTATTTTAGCAACGGTGTAGCATATATTCAGTCTCCAATATCACAGAAATGTTAAAAACTGAAGCGTGTGAATAGTAAACTCTAATGTGTAATAAAGAACTTACAGTAAACACATTTTTCTAATTGCAAGCTGTCATTTTTGACAACTGACATACATATAAATTACAGAAAAATGGATCCACCCTGCACTAAAACATTTTTTGACAGTGACGTCTATAAAAACACTTTTAATTTAAGGAGTTTTGATTGCTGTCAATTTTTAATTCATATTTTATTTGTTAAATATTAAACTAACTTGTTCCCATATGATCCCATACCCTCAAAATAACCAGTGTATTATCAAAAAAGTAAGGGTGTGTGTGTGTATATATGTGTGTGTGTGTGTGTGTGTGTGTGTGTGTGTGTATGTATGTATGTATATGACACCTCTTTCAATAGGAAGAAAGCAAATGAAATAGTGTATTACAGTTAATCACATGTTGGAGACATTTTCGGTTATTTGTCTTCCACATACTTTCCCCTAATTAAACCTGACAAGCAGCTGCACAGTTCAAACAGCATGTGGATGTTTTGTGACGCCACCCAGCATTTACCTATAAAGCAGCTTAGATGCTTACCTGATAGAAGCAGGATCGAGTCTCAGTCCAAACGATGCAGTGCTCTATCTTCTCATCTGTTATCAGACTCTAGATCTGAGCAGAGGGAAGAGACAAAAGCAATATTGTCCATTCGCTGGCAGCTGAGCTCAATTCTAAGCGCTTTGAAAGAATGAGAGGTGTTTTCCAAACACAACACACACAATTCCGTATTGTCTGTGATTTGGCAACTGTGCGTTGAAGATGTTGCAAAAAAGAAAGAGTAACATACCTCTCCTTTTGTTACTCCCTTTTTTTCATACACTTCATCATCTCTTATTAAAGCCGTAAATTTCGTAAAGACACCATGGGTTATTTGCTCTTTATGGACGAAAAATGTAAACAGCAGGACAGGCGCATGTATCTGAATCTTTAATCTGATTAATTGTGCTTCATTATCACTGCTTTGAAAGAGGCTGCATATAGAATTTATTATTATTATTTAATGCCATATACATTCCTGCGTTCAGCCCAGCCTGTCGCTCTCTATTTCCTTCTCTCTGTCTCATACTATTTCTTCCTTACACAGCTGCTCTGGCTCTGATAACCACTGGCAGATTGGTTCTAGATTCAGGGGTTTTAAGACTGGGGCTCAGAGACCCCAACTGGGGTTCTAGGGGGTCGTACAAAATTTGAGTGATAGAGAGAGAGAGAGAGGGAAAAAAATGACAAAATGTATTTTAAAATGTCAAAGTTAAAATACATGTAAATAAAAAGAACTTAAAATATTGATGTTACCATAATTATATTAAGCATGTCTACATAATTATTTAGTTTAAATATTTTTTATTTAGATAAAAACATCTATCTATCTATCTATCTATCTATCTATCTATCTATCTATCTATCTATCTATCTATCTATCTACGTTTGTAAAGTTTGAAAGCCCCTGCTTTAAACTCTGTTTTCTTGAGTTATGATGAGCTGCTTCAGACAGTCCCTTGTACTCCAAATACAACCACTAGCATCTGAGGTAAAATCAGCATGGGAATGTTTAGAATAAGTCCAATATGTGCAAATTAATTTGTTAAAAAGTAATGAAACCACAAAACATGACCTACACCCACACACTAATGACTGGTGACATCATCTCATTGCTTAAAGTTCCCTTAAGGCCACTGGAGTGCTTGTTCCCTACGTCCCACTGCTTTTATGAACCAACACAGGCCTGGATCTCTGCATCATCACCACTTTTATGAACACACTCTCTCTCACACACACATACACATGAGACAAAAGAACGAACACAGGCCAGCTCACCTGCTGCACCTCTGCTCTTAGTTATCCTACGTTTATCTATTCATAAATTTAAAACGTAATGCAGCTGTCATGGTGTGTGTATGTGTGTGTGTGTGTGTGTGTGAGAGAGAGAGAGATAGATAGAGAGACTAAGGGGTTTAATCTATGATGCAAGTTTCATTTTCTCCATCACTGATATTAAATTATGTGTTAAAATGGGATCACGATAACAATGTTAGGCTTGGTCCTTCACAAACACAATGTGAACATAAAGAAATCCAGGAACATTTTGGTCCAAATGGAGAGTTCTCACAATTCTGGGCCGGGTAGCTTGTTAGTGTGCTATCAAGCGCAAGTAACTTAGTCTCTATATTTTATGTTAAATTCCTGGCGTATGATGCTGGATATACTAAAGGTTCATGTTCTACAGCACTTGGCAGGTGAATGTTTTTATAAGCAATTAATTATGGCTCTGTCTGGCTTGGATTTCAGATATCAAATATTTTCTCGTCTTATGTTGCCATGGCGAACAATCAAGCTAAACAGAGTAGTGAGTGTCTCAGGCCGAGCAAAGGACAGAGCCGAGCTCATATCTGTCTTCGGTGTCCCGGTTCAGAGGGTTAGACGTCACCTTATCTGCTGTCTCTTTACTGTCAGGTCCAGCTCTCCATCCACCAACACCAGCTGAAAGACTTTTGACGTCTCAAAGGGATTTTGAGAAAGCAAACAAAATTTCTACAAAAAAAAAAAAATGTCTATTGGACTACTGTTGACAGAGGCAGGGATTTAATGATTCTGTACAGCAGAGATGATTCTCTGCCAGTTCCTAGAACTGAAATAGTTTTATTATTAATAAATAATTGAAAAATGTATATGTAGCATTTCATATAAATGTATATATATGTATATAGCATTCAAAATAAAAGTTTTTGTTTACATAATATATGTATAGTATGTGTACGGTGTATATTTATTGTGTATATATTAGGGGTGGAACGTGCCTCGGTTCGCGTGTCACGTTTCAATACCATTTTGGTACAACAGGAAAAAAAATCTACTATGCTTGGTTTCTTTTCATTTATTTTGAACAGACAGTAGTACAAATGACTATTTTTTTCCAGCTAGATGTGAAAATACTAAATATTATTATATTTTTAAATATATATAATCTGCAGTACATATATACATACAAGGAATAAATTCTTTAAATACATTTGATTTAGTTTACAGATAAACAAGGGAAAAAGTGTGACATACCTGTATAACATAGCCTATACTGTATATGCTGAGTTTCAGTTCATTTTTGTGACAGGCTTATTTGCTTTTGTTCACAGAAAAGAAACTCAAATGGCAGAAAGCGTCATCCTATTTGTTTTCTTTATTTTACAAAAGCACAATGTTTTGTTTTCATTGTGAGTGTACACAAATAAAAGCAGACCTTCATACGGTGATGCATTATTAATAAGACAATAAGTGTGTAAAGTTGATTCTGCTGGTATAAGGAAAAACTTGAAGTGATTGCGCCAGCATGCACACACACACACAAAACACATCAGTTCCAGCATTGCTAACTTGACAGCACAGTTGGAACTTTATCAAAATAAAATACAGTAAACCAAAAATCAGCGCGCCTGCCTCTGAGTCTCTGTGGAACTGAAGTACAAAGCCTATCATTTACATAATAAATGAGAGAGGTAGGATACACGAGCACAAAGGTCCATATCACAAACAGTTGAGTGCACAAGTCTTTAAAGTATACTCCTTTGTCAGTCTGTTAGAGACGCACTCAGAGTCAGCACATGGTCACTGTCTAGTGGGCTTTGTTTTCAAATGTGCAACTCACGACATTCGCTGTTCTTTTGCTGGTGGCCGGTTATCAAACCGCCTTGCATTGCTGCACGCACCCCCTTCTGGATTGGGGGTGAATTGCCTGTATTCGTTGTAAGGCCTCATGCAACGAACCGAGATGTCCGTACCATGCAATTCCGTACGAATACATGTATCCTTCCACCCCTAGTATATATAAATACACATACATGCATGTATATATTTAAGAAAATGTGTATTGTTTATATTTAAATAAATTTAATATAACATAATGTAAGTTATATGAATATAAATATATATATGTAAATATCACATGTACGTATAGATATTTTTAAAATATTCACTGTATGTGTGTATATATATATATACACACACATAATAAATGTGCACAGTACACACATATTATATAAAGAAAAACTTTTATTTTGGATGCGATTAATCACAGTTAATCGCTTAACAGCAATTTCACAAGCTTTCAAAATGTGTTGCATATGAGTAGTTAGCAGTTGTAAAAAATTAGCTGGACATTAAAGGTCATAGTAATTTATATGCAGATGCTATGACTGATTGCTGCTGACTGATGCTATGAATTGTCCCATTGTAAATAACATCTGATCTGTTGCCTGATGATGCTACAATATCTTTTTCAGCTCAGTGGATATGCATGACTCCTATCTGACCCCCATATGTCCGTGAATTGTGAAACAGGAAGAGGAAGTCAGTAAGATTCGCATAAATGAGTTACAGTAGAACGATCCACCCTTCAGAGAGAGAAAGATTTAAACTGTCCCTGAGGAAAACCGTCTCCTTTAACGGAATGATTGTAATAGAAAATAACAGGTTTCTGATCAGTGGTTCTCAAGAAAATCCATCAAAACATTCAGGCTTACCAGAGAAATGATGGTGAGATTGGTTAGTTTGTTAACGTATATCACCATATTGTCCAGCAGAATGTAATACAGAATGAAAGATGATTTTAATAGCAGAGTATCTGTCAGGATCACAAAGATAAAGAGCTTCCAATTGAATGCAGATGTGTTTACGCCATAATTTTTTTAACCTGGGTTCATCCATGGTGTGTTCAACCCGGGCCACTTTGGACGACTGGTACTTGGTTCATGTCATTCACAGATCTATCCCTTCTCACTCGTCCACCGCCTCGCTGAACTGCCCAGCATCTCCTGCTGTGGCTTTTCAAACTCCCATGTTCCTGTCTGCCTTTCTCGGAGAGTAGCAGTGCGGTTCTCGTTTCGTTGTTGAGTGGTTTTCCCCTCTGTGTTACACATGTAATCAAATCGTCATCCAAACCACACACCTCACCACAATGTCAGCGAATCACCATCACTCGCTACCAGAGCTGTGACCAATCACATCAGGCCTGTCCGTCACACAAGGGGTGAACCGTGGGGCGAGGCATTCACATTAATCATACCTGACAGGGTTAATGGACGCCTGACGTTCCCCCCTCAATTACAGGACGCAGGTTCTGATATTAACGCTGAGAGAAAACTGCATTTTCCTAGCAGTGCTTCTTCCAGGTTTTAGTTTTTTAAAGTGACACTTTTCCAGGACCTTTAACTGCACACGAATTGGAGCAATTTTATATATTTTTTTAATTTTTAATATATTATTGATGTTGACATCCACACTATACCTTACATACCTGTGTTGAAATGCACTTTTTTTTTTCATGTGTGGATGTGTTCTTATGTTCTCCCCTGTTCTCATGGGGTCTGAGAAACCCAAAGGCTGTTTTAATAGCATTTAGGTATCATGTTTACACTTTTCCCTCTATTTAAGAATGAATTATTATTTAAATAGATAAATACACACATACTTGATCGCAAGCTTCAAAAATAATCCATTAAGATATTACTTATCTTAACAGAGACAAAGTCACCATATTAGATAAGACACATTTTCAGCTAGAAAAATATTAATTATTTGATTGGGATAACTGTGGATACATATACGTTTTTGATGGACACAACAAATCAGTATATGACACCCCCCCCCCCCCCCCCCCCCCCCCCCCCCCCCCCCCCCAAAAAAAATATATAAAATGTAAATGTTAATAGGTATCTAATTCATTCAGTCATTCGTTCATTCATTTTTAACAATTTGACTAAAACCAGAAGGAATGTGTGATATAACGTGTTATAATCTTCGATTATATTTGCATGCTGGATTTTGATTAAAGACAAGAAAACATGTTTGAATCTTAAGAGGAAAGGTTAATTCTAAAACGGTTGTTATTTTTACATTTACAGCACTGGGGTCTCTTGTACTCACATCAAACATGTACAGTCAATTTTCAAAGAACTTGAGGTTAAATAAGTTAATTAATATAATTATTCTGCTTATGTTTACTGCAATTTCCTAATTTAAGTAGTAATTTCATATGGTATGTGGAAATGAAACTAAATTCAGATTCTAATGGTCATGAATTTCATTACATTTGGGGTCATCTGGTAATGCAACACACATTTCCATGCAAAGTCTCTGTTAGTGTAGTAATTGCTCTAAAATCTGACCTTGTTCTTGGCTTGCGGGGTTTTCATCAAAGTTGGACCAGGCTGTTTCACTGCGTCTCTGGAGAAGAGAGCTCCAGGAACATGCCAGTCTGAATCTACCCATAACTGAACAAATTTCTAGCGCTCCTACACGGCGGGGTACGTGGTGTTCTGCAGAGAATTAACATTTGGAAACAATGACACAAGAACAAATCATCACACAACACTAGAAGAGCTCAGTTCCGTACACACAAATACATCTTGGGAGCCAGATAGATGTGTGTTTGAGAGGAAATGGGTTGCTCTAAACAGTGATCGCTTGAGTATATCATGTGTACAGTGAAAGTCTGTGAGGCCCTCATACTGTAGCCATTACACTGCATATGTTAGCATTCAGAGGACTTCCTAAACATTTCCCATAATTGACCTTAAAGGCAGTGTTACTATAACCTGACAGGAACCATTCTGCATCTAGTGTGGCACTATACTGGATGTCAACTGCAGTGGGAAGTGTCAAATTCACACATATGGTACCTTACATGGTGGAGGTTTATGTTTACTCAATCCGTGGATTTCTTGGTTTGCTCTTAGATTAACAAGGATAAACTAAACTGTGATTGCACTTCTGACAGCATGTTGTGGATGAAATTCGCTAATTTAACTGCATCCGCTGATAGAGTGGTTTATTTGTGTGCGTTGTCTGCATTGAATCAGAGAACATTTAGCACAGCATCAGGTTAACCGTGTAAACCTACCCAAACAGTTAGTGGTGAACCCAATTTGCATGACGCATTTCCCCATTTTACAGGTTGGTTCTGATTGTTGGGTAGTGGAGGATGCTGGAGAATACAGGTAACACATTTTTAAAAAGCTGTAAATTCTGATGTTCAGTTCCACTAACAATTCTCTAGACCACTATCTACTGCATGAAACAGAAAGTTTGATCAGTGTAGAACAAATTACTCTTATCAATCAGTTTCTTTTTAGTGATTAAAAGGGCCATAAGTGTAAATCATTTTTTTTTTTTTTTTTTTTTGCAAATTACTGTTGAGTCGATTCTTTTTAGTTAATATAGATGTGCAGCATAATCAGTGTAGTCCATTTTGTGAATGAATGAGTTGATTCTTTTTAGTGCATCAAATACATGCACTAAGTGAGACTTAAATCTGTTTAGTTACTGGTTGGTTGTCATTTTACCACTGTTAATTACAGATGCATCCTTATATCAGTAGTATTTTGTAAAAATAAATTAGGGATAACACATTTTTGTACAGTGACTTGGATGTTAGCACCACCTGGTTCTCTCAAAAACACAGTAGGATTATTCCATTGGCCTTTGGATTATTGCACGAAACAAACTCTGTGACCAAAGGTTTATGATTATTACACTTTTTTGCTCATCATGATAGTCTTCACAATTGAACACAACTTGAATGAATTTTGAAGCCTGAATGCAAGAAGACAAAAAAGCTAATAAAGCTTTTATTTTTATTTTTATAGGCTATAAAGGAACTACACTGTGGTCACAAGACTTCAGTGTCAGCACAATTAAGCTTCAGACAGCTCTTTCAGTCTTTGTTACAAAAACATTTTTTTCCCTGAAAGTCTGAGTTAGAATTGTTTGTAAGAATGTAATTAAAAACACAATGCAGCTGTAAAAGTGGACTAATGAGTAGATGAGTTTACATTTTTGACGTGATGCCGTTTAATGCAGACAACCCCTAGTCCCACTTTGGCACTTTTTCAGTACGAGTAATTAAAAAAATGAATAAATAAATATGTATATAAAAATAAAATTGTAAAATTATACTTTTAAAAAAAAAAAATATATATCACAAGTGGGGTATTACTGATGTATTTTAAGTTGTAGAATAAAATGTGAAAATATCTTGAGCTTGTGTTAACCACAGACTTTGAACCCAAAAAAATACATAAATAAAAATAATTGATTTTAGTATGATAGAACCAGAAGTGCTAAATGCTAACTTGTTTCCTGGTATGGGCCTACAAAAATACATTATCCCTTCAGCACTCCATTGCTAAAAGAATGATTAGAAATGTTAAGGATTTTTATTCCTTTTTAAATGTTTAGTGGATTCACTCATGTTGGGTTTAAGAAGATCTACCATTGATATTCTAGCTCTGAAGAACAGAAGCTCTGTTGTACTCATCCTTTTATTCTCCTCCATCCTCTCACAGAAGACAAGAACCCCTAACACTCCTGGAACACACCCCTTCCTCTTCCCCCTCGCTCCTCAACTCAAAACATGTGCGGGTCTGATTTCCATGCCCTCGGCAAACCACTCCACCGGGAGCTTTTGTGGAAAACTTCATACTTTTAGCAATCATTTGTGGCCGACTAATTTGCTCCCTAGTTTGAGTTTACATTCCGGAGTGTGACATGATCTATTTTTGCAGAGATCCGGAGTGAGAGAGCACTTACATGTCATGTTTGGCCTCCAGACCTGGAGAAAAGAATGAGTGAGATATTTACATCTTAAATACATAGTTCTAACACTGCTTAACTAAATCACAAGCGTAATCTCTCTCTGTCTCTCGCTCTCGCTCTCTTTAACATCATTATGTATAAATTATGAAAGGCTTGCCTTTTTTAACTAGCAGCTGCAACGAAGCGAAACAATGACTGAATGGTGAAGTTTTGTCAGTTCAAATCAAATGAATCATTTGAATCAAAGATGACAATGAAGATCCTGTGTACATACGCCCTTGTTGCATGTATTTACATTGGAGGAAATGCATTAGGATGATGTTTAGACCCTATTTGGTATGCCTCTTGTCATATATCCTCAGTCCAGAACTTGTGCAAGGAGAGTTTTTGTTGGAGGCTTTCATCCATCCACAACAACAGCGGGAGATTATTACTTACCTCCTTCTCTAAATCCTATTAGAGAATATTGAATATCCAGCATGTTGTTTTTGTTTTTTCGTGGCTTGTGTATGCGTCCATTTGTAAGGTCACTGGCAGACCTCACATGTCCTACCGTCTCAGGAGTTTTGTACTGGAAAGTGGCTCGTCCCGGCCAAGCCAAACGGGATGACGTAGGTTTATTTGTTATGGTCAGTAATCCATTTATCCTGTCATCCCAAACCGCACACACGCCCACACCCTCACCCCCGAAACCTCAGAACTCTGTACGCTTTCTTTTGGCAAAGTTTAAGCAAATATCAGCGCAGGCTGGGTCCCCTTGTTAAACACACTCTCTGATCTTTGTGTTTTCTCCCCCTCTCTCTTTCTCCATCATTTCTTTCACCCTTTGTCCACTTTCACAACATTTTCTAATGGATGCAGTGGCCAACTTCTATCTTATTGATTTATTGATCAGTGCAGTGTGTGTGTGTGTGTGTGTGTGTGTGTGTGCAAAAGTAAAACTGAGTTTGTTCACACTGCACGTCGGACCCGGCATAAGCCCAAGGTGCAGGGTTTGTCTCTCCTCTCTAAATGTGTGTGATCTCTCACCTGCTGAGGTAATAGTTTAGCATAATCACCAGGGAGCCTCTTCAGAAGTCACAGGTATTTATCTTAAGGTGGTACTGAGCTTCACGTTCACCTTCCTGCTATGGTCTAGCACGTCCCCTGCAGCCCCGTCGCTCTCTGCACTTCCTATGATTAACTACATCTGATTTTTGGTACTATATCCATCCACCCATAATTACATTTAGTTTTTTTTTTTTGTTTTTTTTTGTTTTTTTATCTCAGTTACAAAGCAATCAATCAGTTTTAACCTTTGCTCTAAATTAATAATAATAATAATTTTAATTTAATTAAAATACACATTTTTAAACAAATTGTCATTGCAAATTGTTATGATAATGTAATTTGTTGTGCAAAAAGTTGTTTAAAATTAAAAATTTTATTTTTTCTTTAAAAATGTAATTTTTTCATGCAAAATTAATGCAATTCGGTATGATAATTTAACTTGGAAATTAAAAAAAACAAACCTGGATAAAAAAGCCAAATAGAAGCTCTAGTGGTCTTAGGGTTTGAAACCATTTGTATAATAATGATAAAATAGATTGGAAATTAATACATATAGATCATCAGTCTCCAGTGTTTTTATGCTATGCAGAAGTAATAAATACTTCAAATTTAACAGATTTTTTAGCCAGCACATAGAGCCAGTGGAACAACCGTATTGGCCAGAAGTACAGAACAAGTTTTCTTGTGTCTGAGCCATTTGGTATAACCCTCAGGGGGTGTCTCTCATTCATTCGCTTTAAATGTTCTGTCCTGCTCTGTCCATTTGCTGTTACCATGCTGAATGTTAGTCAGTGTGAGCTGTTCTTCAACTACCTTGATAACAGAAGAGAAAGATCACAAACTGTAAGTGTGAAACACACCTTGTCACAGTGGCGCATTGTGAAGGGTGACAATGTGATGCTGTGGATTGGGATTTTGTTAAACTTGACACATTACTTGGACAGTAGTGCCTATTTAGACACAACACAGACTTAGATTGAGTTGCATTAGTTAAAACACTAATTTCCTGTGTTGGGGAACATACTTTAAAACTGTTAGCTACTCATAATATAAAGTAGTTAATTAAATTACTATATTAATTCCAATTGACCATTTCAGTTGTTCACTATACTGTGAGTTACAAAACAACTATTATAATTAGTTTTCACACTACCATACAGAAGTATGAGGTTGATGAGATTTTTTAATGTTTTTGCAAGAAACCTCTTAGGCTCAATCAGGGTGTTTTTATTTGATACATTACATTTACATTTAGTCATTTAGCAGACGCTTTTATCCATAGACACTTACAAATGAGGACAATGGAAGCAATCAAAATCAACAAAAGAGCATTGATATGAAAGTACTATAACAAATCTCAGTTAGCTTAATGCAGTGCATGTAGCAAGGTTTATTATTATTATTATTATTATATAATAAATGAAAAAAGAAAATAGATAAAATACAAAAATATTAGAAAAGCTAGCGTTAGGTGTTTTTTTTGTTTTCATTTTTTTAATAATACAATGGGCAAGTTTTTGTATTTATTTATTTTTTTAAAAACAAAAAACGGACAAGTTATTTATTTATTTTTAATTTTTTAAGAATATAAATAGAATAGAGCGTTAGAGGGTCAAATAATGTGAGAAGAGATGTGTTTTTAGCCAATTCTTGAAGATGATACAGTGAAACAGTTAGTACAGTCACATGATCCCCCATTGAATATCCTGATTAAAAAAAAAAAAAAAAAACTTGTCAATGTTAGAAACAGTTTTGCTGCTAAATATTTTTTGTGGAAACCATGATTTTTTTTTCATTTATTTATTATTAATTAATTTAATTAATTTTAAGTTCAAAAGAACAGCATTTATTTTAAATTGAAGAACTGTAATAATAATAATAATAAATAAATAAATAAATAACTGTCACTTTTGATCAATTATTGCATACTTGCTGAATAAAATTCATATATAGAAATGCTGGCCCAAAACTTTTGAATGATAGTGTATATAATCTTATTATACAATTAAATTTTTATGGAAATGCTTATATAGTGTATGGTCTATTTTATGGTGTTGTTTTTGGACTAAAAATCTTTAGACTTTACTCCTCAGCACTGGTAATTTCTCTCCAACTCTCTTTTTTTTCTGGATGAAAACTGAATGTTGAATGCTAAGGATGTGGGATGACCTTGACTGGAGTTTTTATTGTGTCAACAAAAGAACCACACAGGAAGGTGGGTTCAGACCGACAGATAGAACCATGTGTGTGACAGACAGACAGACAGACAGACAGACAGACAGATAGATAGACAGACAGATAGATAGATAGATAGATAGATAGATAGATAGATAGATAGATAGATAGATAGATAGATAGATAGTTGTTTGACATGACTGTAGGCCGTTATTTGTGGGTGTTAAGTTAAATAAATTAAATCAAACACGATGTGGTAGCATTGCCACACCTTCTTTAAAATCACAGCGGCTCAAGAGTGTCAGAGTCGTCTGTGCATAGGCTTGTCTTCACTCCTTTTGAACCCAGGTCACTGGCAGGCGTCAGGAGGCTTGTTTGTTATAAGGTTCATATTGGTCCTTTTATTGACAGAGTCTAGAAGCTTCTGTTTGAACAGGGTCCCTGCAGAATGAAAAGACGGTATGTGGGCTGCAAAGAAGTTTGTGATAATTGCTGCTCTTGACAATCAGATGATAGAGTGCTTTAACTGAGGCTTGTGACTCTCACACACCTTTGCGTGCTCAAAACACATGCACAGACGTGGGGGCTGATGTCTGCTCTGCGTGCTGTCTTCCACACATGTACGGATATGACAAAAAGGTTTAGATGTTACGCACGAGAGGAGGGATGTTGACACACATGCTGGGTGTGTTCTAAAACATGCTCATATATGTGAAAACTAGAGAATGAATACACAGTAGCTTCAAAATGCATTTGGACAGCTAAGTCACATTTATAATTTATGAGTTTTTGATGCCAACAACGACGCAATGAAAAATTGGTTATGTTAGGTTATAATTATTATTATTATTATTAAGAGGCAAACACCACGTGTTGTGAAATTTGAGCTTTGGTAGAGGTCAAGTTTCAGTCATGAAGTATTTCAGTAAGTCAAATAAGTAATATGATCAAAAAATGACCCAGACAGAATAACATTCAAATCACAACAACACACATGCTACAAAATTATTTATACACACACAACAATATACAACAACAAACTAAATATATCTGCATATCTAAAGACTTTTTTTCATTTGATATTTTGTGTTGTTTAATGCGATGACATCCATATGTTTTTAAGTGTCAAAAAATTATCTGAGGTCACTGTCTGTCCTGTAAATTTGAAAGAAATTTAAATAGTAATTCCATGATCATTTGTTTTTCCTCAAGCAGGATTCAAATACATTTAGACAATAGAAAGTAGATGATAAACATGTACAGGTGCTGGTCATATAATTAGAATATCATCAAAAAGTTAATTTCACTAATTCCATTCAAAAAGTGAAACTTTATATTATATTCATTCATTACACACAGACTGATATATTCCAAATGTTTATTTCTTTTAATTTTGATGATTATAACTGACAACTAAGGAAAATCCCAGTATCTCAGAAAATTAGAATATTGTGAAAAGGTTCAATATTGAAGACACCTGGTGCCACACTCTAATCAGCTAATTAACTCAAAACACCTGCAAAGTCCTTTAAATGGTCTCTCAGTCTAGTTCTGTAGGCTACACAATCATGGGGAAGACTGCTGACTTGACAGTTGTCCAAAAGACCACCATTGACACCTTGCACAAGGAGGACAGGACACAAAAGGTCATTGCAAAAGTGGCTTGCTGTTCACAGAGCTCTGTGTCCAAGCATATTAATAGAGAGGCAAAGGGAAGGAAAAGATGTGGTACAAAAAAGTGTACAAGCAATAGGGATAACCGCACCCTGGAGAGGATTGTGAAACAAAACCCATTCAAAAATGTGGGGGAGATTCACAAAGAGTGGACTGCAGCTGGAGTCAATGCTTCAAGAACCACTACGCACAGTCGTATGCAAGACATGGGTTTCAGCTGTCGCATTCCTTGTGTCAAGCCACTCTTGAACAACAGACAGCGTCAGAAACGTCTTGCCTGGGCTAAAGACAAAAAGGACTGGATTGCTGCTGAGTGGTCCAAAGTTATGTTCTCTGATGAAAGTAAATTTTGCATTTCCTTTGGAAATCAGGGTCCCAGAGTCTGAAGGAAGAGAGGAGCGGCACACAATCCACATGGCTTGAGGTCCAGTGTAAAGCTTCCACAGTCAGTGATGGTTTGGGGTGCCATGTCATCTGCTGGTGTTGGTCCACTGTGTTTTCTGAGGTCCAAGGTCAACGCAGCCATATACCAGGAAGTTTTAGAGCACTTCATGCTTCCTGCTATTGACCAACTTTGTGGAGATGCAGATTTTATTTTCTGACAGGATTTGGCACCTACACACAGTGCCAAAGCTACCAGTACCTGGTTTAAGGGCGATGGTATCCCTGGTCTTAATTGGCCAGCAAACTCGCCTGACCTTAACCCCATAGAAAATCTATGGGGTATTGTGAAGAGGAAGATGCGATATGCCAGACCCAAGAATGCAGAAGAGCTGAAGGCCAATATCAGAGCAACCTGGGCTCTCACAACACCTGAGCAGTGCCACAGACTGATCAACTCCATGCCATGCCGCATTGCTGCAGTAATTCAGGCAAAAGGAGCCCCAACTAAGTATTGAGTGCTGTGCATGCTCATACTTTTCATTTTAATACTTTTCAGTTGGCCAAGATTTCTAAAAATCCTTTCTTCGTATTGGTCTTAAGTAATATTCTAATTTTCTGAGACACTGAATTTGGGATTTTCCTTAGTCGTCAGTTATAATCATCAAAATTAAAAGACATAAACATTTAAAATATATCAGTCTGTGTGTAATGAATGAATATAATATACAAGTTTCACTTTTTGAATGGAATTAGTTAAATAAATCAACTTTTTGATGATATTCTAATTATATGACCAGCACCTGTACAACTGCATTTGATTTGTGAAGATATTTGAAAAGGCACAATCCTTTGTGAACATTTAAGTGATCTAATCACAAGATGTTTTGGGGCCCATTTACACCTGTATTTAGAAATGACTGCTTGTGATCGGATCACCCAAAGCGGATGTTAATTCCAGGTGTAAATGGGGTCTAAATATCTATCGAGGATTTAAAGATTCTCTGAACACTGAAAGGTGGAGGTTTAGTCTGTTAATTATATGTACAGATTGAAGGCATTTGCACTGTCTGACACAATCTTTCACCATGGCAAATTATTACAGAATCCTGCTGGAATTTCATGTGGCCACAAACACCAAGCAGACATTTTTGTTTGCTTGATTTCTTTCTTTCCGAGTGTCTGGGAGCCACCCTGTGGCACATCTGTCCAGACTGTAGCTCAGCGGGTGTGTTAGTCCTGAGCACTTCTGTGGTTTTCAGATCCTGGGGATTAAATGGCACTGGAAGAAGAGGATGAACACTTCTCTCTCCCATTCAACAGTCTCAAGAGATCTGCTTAACACTTTTCACAGAGAGAGAGAAAGACAGGGCACTCTATTCTTCCCTTTGTCTGTTTAAAGCGCATCTCTTCGAGGAAATGAGAGAGCGATCAGGGTTTATTCAGTGAGATCAGTCTGTCTGTCATCAGCTTACATTACATGAAGCTTTTTGTGAATGTGGAAGTGTTTTGCACAGTTTATGAACTCCAGATATTCCATTTCATTAAAATGATCACTAAAATACCCTGATGCATGATTATTTAATAGTGCTGATTGAATTTGCCCTCCCTCATCCTGTCTCTTTTCACTCTAAACAGATGAATAACCCTGATTTTTGAACAGAAGGCTTTATTTTTCATTTCTAAGTTGAGTTTTTTTCTTTCTCTGAAATAGAGAAAAGAGTTTTATGGACATGAGAGAAACAGTGTGTTCTTCACAAAACATTTCGCAGGCCCATCAATCTGCTTACACAATGGAAACACATGAGTCAAAAGCACAGATGACCAGAGGACATCAGTGCCTTTATCTTTCATGAGTATGTACAATTGCTAATGATCAAAAAAAAAAAAAAGAAAGAAAGAAAGCGGGAAATGAGGGCTTTCTTAAAGGGAAATTTCATCCAAAAATGAAAATCCGTCCATCGTTTATTCACTTTCATGTCATTCCAAAGTTTCAAGCTTCAAAAATGATTTAAAACACCAATAAAGTATCCTAAAATGTAGTCCATGCAACTTGTGCACTACATTCCAAGTCTTCTCAAGTCATACAAATAACTTTGCATCATGAACAGACTGAAATTTAAATCAGTTAGTCAGTGAGCTGAACTCAAGAGACACATCACTCTGATTTGTAATCAAATGATTCAGTTTTGTGAACTGAATCGCTTGATTAATTGAAAAGATCTGATGGAACTGATGACATGTTGGACTGGAAGACTAATGTTAGTCTGTTCATCTGACAAAACTACTGTATGACTTCGGTACACTTGGGAAAAAATACATGTTGTATAAACCACTTTTATGATATATGCATGGTGTTTATGCATCATTTTTGAATCTTGACATCCTCAGTCCCTATTCACTGTAATTGCGTTGAAAAGAGCAACCAGTACAATTCTGTCAAATTTCGTAAGGACGTGATAGACAATAAGTAAATCATAAAATGATTATTTAATTACATCATTTTCTTTTGGGGGTGATTTGGGGTGACTATGCCTTTAAGAAAATGACTTTATAAATGACAGAACCGCATTGGCTGTGAGTAAGTCCTGCTGCTCTGCATTGTTTGACCGAAGACACATTGTGCACTGTTTCAATAATCTCTATAAAATATATGAAATCTGCTTTTGCTTACAGAACGCCACTCTCTCTCTTTCCTTCTCCCTCCCTCCTTTTCATTCTCTCTGTAGTGTGCTTTGTCATCCCATTCAGTCTATTACAATCCCCTTCTGTAAAAACATTCCTCTCACTTTTAGTATTGATAATGCTGGCTCTGTGACACGCCAAAGTACATTCCTCTCTTAATGTCCTCAGAATTTTTATTTTAATTTTAATTTTTTTTCATGTTGATAATCTATTTATTTTTGGCTTTGTATTCATTAAGCAGACTTTTGACATGTAGTTCTTTCAACACAATGATCATTTTTGCTTGAGGAAATCTTTGTGTTTTATTTATTTACTTATGTTTCCAGGAAAACTATGTGTTATCAAAGTAATTCGTCACAATTAATGACATTAGCGCTGGTATTTTTTTTCAGATTAATTTGATTTCCCTATCTGAGATAGGCTAATAAGAATAGAGGGGATCGGTGGGCACACATCGAGCCAAGAACAGATGCCCTAATTAATGTCTGCACAGGACAACGCAATCCTTCCCGAATGACGGAACTGACGATTTTGAAACCATATACAGCATGGCAAAAACTTTTTGAGATGGAATGCACCAAATTATATTTCCCCGTGCAATGAAAACAAAGAAAGCTATTGCCACATGAGAGGTTTGAACAAAGACCTGGAAGAGCGAACCTGTCTGAAATGATGATTAAGTTTTCTGTGAGGCACAATTGCTCCCCCACTTTCAAGCCTGTTTCGAATTTACAAAAGACAAATTCTTAGCCTGTCCGATAACACGCTTGAACATTGCCGTTCTTTAAAACTATTGATGCTCTAACGTATAAGCTCTGCAGGACTTTCGTTTGCTGTACGTTTTCAAGAAAGCGCCGTTATCATTTCCAGATGTGGGTATGGAATGAAATGCAATATTTATCAAGGACAATTTATTAATCAGGCCTGCCTGCAGAGGCAGCGGTGTGGAGAGAGAACTATGGCGTAGCGCGACGGGAAGATGAAAGCTTGTATATGATATGGGGGCCACTGTAAGCCAATCTGGCCCACATTATAAGATCAGGTTTCTGCGCTCTCTCTTTCTCTTTTAATGAACAGGTTCATTTTACTCAGTGCTCATCAAATGCCTCTTTGGTTTTTAAAGCAAACTTTGTGTCAGAGCGTATTATGGCCTAAATTATTTAAAGAAGACAGAGAGAGAGAGCGAAACCAGTGGGTATTTTTTAACCAATAAACTCTGTCCTGTTATAAGCTATTCGAGTCCAGATGGTTCTCTCATGTGGTACAATAAACAGTAAACTTAAATGATGCTATTCAGCTTTCATATAAAATCAGACATAAATGAAAATGAAGCACAAAACGTCATTTTGTACATTAATGAAACATAAAGAAAACATGCAGTTTGTCTGAGCAAGTTAGAATCAGCTTGTTTCTAAAAAAAATATAAAATAACTAAATAAAAGAAAGTCATGAATGTTTTCTGACCTCTATGGTTTTCACAATCATGATCTAATTATCCAATCAGATCAAAGCCCCCAGGTTCCAGGGCGGCTGTTGCCGTGGTTGCTCTAACAAGCGGGTCACACCTCAGGTGTGTGACCTCACACAGGAAAATGGCAAACAACATGTCAAGGTGACACGTTCTCACTCCAATCGCTTCTGTAAAGAATCAACAGACTAATAGCATAACGGTTACCAACCTACTGTTAATATTATTAAAACAACAAAGGTACATTAACATTCAAAATTTGGGGTCAGTAAAATGTTTTCGGTTCTCACCAAGGCTGCATTTATTTGATTATAAATACAGTAAAAACTAATATTGGGAAATATTTTTCAAATTTAAAATTACTGTTTGCTATTTTAATATTTTTTAAATTGTAATTTATTCCTGTGATGGCAAAGCTGATTTGTCAGCAGCCATTACTCCAGTTTTCAGTGTAATGATCTTTTAGAAATCATACTAATATGCTGATTTTCTGATCAAGAAACATGTCTTAACATCAGTGTTGAAAATATGTGCTTTTTAATGTTTTTGTGGAAACCGTCATAGTTTTTCAGTATTCTTTGATTAATAATTTGAAATAGAAATCTTCTTGAACAGTATAAATCATACTGACACCAAATTTCTGAATGTTAGTGTAATATAAATGTAAGCCAATACCAAAATGTTAAACAATCTCTAATATTTGACAATGCCGTACTTGTATAATGATTGTCCAAGTTATCCAGGTGCAGTGTAAATTAACCTACCAGCCATCTATTTTTAGACAAAAATGTAGCTGCTGTATAAACATTACCATCCATTTGGATGTGAATTTCAAAGACCATAGGAACAGAGCATCAACCACTGATAAATTAGCAGTATGCACAATTTGTAACCCAAATGTCAGTGTCAGTCCCTACCACTGCCACACTATCAAATGTTAACCTTCTAGCCTGACAACACACAAATGAACCTATAATTCAATCTGTTTTTGAACTGGACAACTCCAGAGCCCCTTTCACAATGCGATTCCGGAAAAAACACAGGTAATGTGTCCCGGCAATTTTTCTCGGGTCGCTAGATTTTGGTTCATTCACACTGCCAGTGATTACCCAAAATATGTGCGTGCATTCACACACAACCCGTAAAGGTCCCTTAAAGACATGTGACATCAGGGTGTGACGTGTAATGTACGAGTCAAAAACGCTAGGCACATTAACTTTCACTTAAGCTTGCGAACGATCTCAGCTTCAGCGCGGAAAGTGAGGAACTAACTGATCTCTGCTTCGTTACAGTTTGCATATATTTTTTAGTCGTCAATGTTGATCTGCCTTCAAAACACCCGGTAAAAGAGTTGCGCAATAACGTGCGTCATCACTACGACACACCCTTTATGGCATTAGTTCTGGCTTTTGTTCACACAGAGCTCGTTCCGGGACTGAACCCGGCAATGTTACTAGGTCCCCAACCCGGGATCAATCCCGGGACGTGTTTGCGTTCACACAGAAGGCGACCCGGCAATGTTCCGGCAATATTCCGGGTCCAACGTGCAGTGTGAAAGGGGCTCAAGTATGGCATCCATATGACTTTAGTGTATCGTTTGTCATTTTCTAGTGTTCTCTTAGTGATCCTACTCTCTGATTTTACTCCAATAATAAGGGTTGAAAATGAAACCTCACAAAGAATGCAAAGTGTCTCTGTTACTCTGCTCATGTTACATGTTGCTATAATTTAACCTAAGAACAACCTAAGAAAACAACAACAATTTGTAGTTACAAGCAACTCAACAAAATAATTACACGCAAGTACATGCAATTCAATGCACTATTCAGTTTTTAGACTGTAATGTGAGATTAAGTCATGTACAATGGCATCTTATTGTTCGAAGAGGATATATAGTGTCAGTGTTAAATATTTTTCATTCATTGATGTCCTAGGAGTAGTAATGCAACTCTGTCTTTAGTAAATGATGTCTGAGAAAGTGCCTTTGCTTTTATATATCTGTCAATCAAAACATGGGGTGAAGGGTGTAAGTGTGCAGGCATGCTCTTACACACACCCATGTTCTGCAAGAAATCAGTTCCTGTCATTTTTGTGTGAGTGTGCGGTTGTGTGTCCTTGAGTCGTCTCATTCTCTTGTATCACTGTAGTTCTGTTTCGATCTGGTATGCAGAAAATGATAAAGATTTTTTCCTTGGGGTTTATTTTGATGACTGTCTTTTCTTTGGACTAAACTTCTCAGCACTTTAATCCTTCAGCAGTTTCGAACCCTGATGAAATTTCCAAACATTTATAACTGAAGCTTTTTTTTATTTATTTCATCTGTGATGGGATTTGGGTGTCCGGTTTTCACATGTATACATACAATACATCCATTGAGGGGCCAGGATAATTTAATAATATCGAATACCAAAGTTATCACTGTAAAAATAGCCTTGCATTTTTGGAGTAATTCTTGTAAAATATACTCTCGCATAGTCAAAGCGGAACATTTCTCTTCGCTCCCTCGTGTCCTAGGAGCTTCTGTTAAGAATTGAAAGTGTGATTAATTAAAAGAGGTTTTGGAAAATACAACAGGCCTTTTTTTTTTCAGTAGTGGTCTGAATCCAAGGAAAATCTTCAGTGTGATAACTGTTGTACATTTCAAAAGTAAAATGTTTAAGCGATCAGACCACAGGCACGTACACTATGGCAGATGAAGCTGGAGTGTGGGTGTGCAAAAGAATGTTTCTTGAGCTATTTTTACAGCTGATGAAGAAAGCACTACAGTGAAATCAAGGTATATCCTTATAGATACAGATTTGTCTTATTCTTGCAGTGGAGACTAATAGCATTTTTTATTGTAGTTCAAATCCAGCTGTTTTCAATATATTGTGAAATCAAAATGAATGCATGTTCATGGTCTTGTGAACAATTCATTAGTACACAATATTCAATATTCAAACTGTTTGTCTTTGTAATCTTTACTCTAAATAGCTTGCTGTTTTTATTTCTGCTGATGTCACTTTGGCCATATTTTTAGCAAAGTTACATTCGGTCTGGCACAATTATTGTATGTAACAGCTACTTTACACCATCCCATTCATTCCCACCCTACATGTTTTCACATTGAACATTCTGTTTCACTTGGAAATTATATTACGTAAGTAAAATGGGTTGCGAATGTTAGTTCATGTTGACTCTAATGCTGAAATGTATTTAATGTCTTTTTAAGATGAGGGGGTGAATGAATTATTAAAGATGAGTTCATCTTGAACGTGCTTGTTTGTTGACTTGTTTGTGTATATTACAGTAAATCTCAAAGAATAAAAGAAGATGAGTGAAAAATCTGACATCTGAATGTTTAACCTCTTGATTCACACTGATTCTATCTGCCTGTTTTCTGGAATGTGTCCCAGACCACCTCCTGAAGTGGTTTGAGTAATTGGATTTAAAAGTGTTTCAGTGGGCATTTACACCTGGTCTTTTCACAATTGGATAGCTAGCCGTTTCGAGAAATCACATGAAGTGACCAGGTGTAAACAGGACCAAATAGTACAAACCCATTGATGTTACTTTTTTGTCAAAACATTTTGTGTTGATATAAGATTTATTAAAACAAATCCTAACATCATCAATGTGCTCAAGAGAGTGAGCAGGTAAAGGATGGTACACCACTCTTTACGTCTTAAGGGATTGGCCCTACATGTTGGCACAATTGCAAAACATAAATTTAGTTTATTTAAACTAAATTTTTTTCAGTTTATTCTAACAAAATGTATCTCTTAGTTTACCTAATAACTTTAATTTGCACCTAGGATTATGTTCACATTTGTTTCAGCACAGATATTCATCAAAGAATGGAAATTTTTGAAAAACCCTAGTCTACAGATGTTACTAAAGGTGTTCCCTTTGTCTTAGATCTCCATTAATTCATTGGTTCTTGTTCATTTGCACTATATTTAAATCATTCTCCTAGATCTTGGGCTTGGTCTTGACAGTTTGACCAGGAGTCAATGAATCAAGGCCGTTTAATTTTCCTATTAAACATTAGGAAGCTCATCATTCCCTTTGTTTTTATAGGTGGATGGAATATCTGCAAATGTTATTTCCCGCACGGTGCACATAGAGACTCATGTAATTAGATGTCTGACAGGGTTTTTTACGGTTCGTCATGAGGGAGGTCAGCGCGTAAAAATTTCCAAATGCATTTTGGATTGAAATACGGCTCTTTACAGGGGGAAATTTTCAAACTCGGTACGTTCATGCGGCGTTGGAAAGGTGTACTGCCATTTCAGACACCTGTATCAAGATTTCCTATCTCTCGTTTAAATAATACAGCTGTATGTTTCCATCTCAGTTCTTGGGGATGACAGCTCCGTGTGAACCGAGCTGAACAAAAACATTTCCAGGGCGCAGTGTGACCACAACAAAGAGCCAAACGTTTCCACTGAAACGTCAGTGCCACCCTGCCTCTGACAAAACAACATGCTGACAAATGTTTTGTCTAGAGCTTCACAGAGATGCCATTTCACTCAGACACCTTGACTGAAGGGAGCTTTCCAAATGTGTGTGTGTGTGTCTCAAAGGGGTGTTAGTTTTGGAGGACAATCAAACTGGCGTGAAGCATCAGCGGTCTTCATTGTCGTTCTGTTCATCCCGCCAGTTTTATTGTGGTTAGAGTTTAAGATAAACTCCCGCTCCGGCAGAGGGGCGACTCCTCACTGCGATCGCTTTTTTCTTTATTTACTCTCTGGTGTATCTTTTGAAAGACTTTCAAACGGAGGAAAGGAGAGGGAGAAGGGATGGGAGATAGAAAGTAAGGTTTTATTCTGTCATCATACATTCCTCCACGGCCTCTAGAGTCTGATGCTTTGAGAAGCATTAAGCAATACGGAGACCTGAAAAAGTGGGACATTTTTGCAAACGTTGAATGCAAGCAAATATGCATTCAGTCTCACCTAAATCGGATCATATAAGTTATTATTTTTTTAACCAAATAGTGTCTTTCTCTTTTTATTTGCTTTAAAAAAAGTAATTTTGCTGCTCTCGGTTTTCAAAAAAGAGGAGAGGAATTCCTTTTCTCCTGCTTTGTGTTTATCCAATTACCCAACACCTGCAGAATACACTCATTTGCCAAATCCTCCCGTCCTCCTCCTCCTCTTGCTCCCTCTATCATCCTCCCTTTAAAAATGGTTTTGCGGAGAAATGGAATAATCTGTCAGACTGTTAACGTGGGTCCGGTTACACACCTGCCAAGTCTTAAGCTGAAAGAATAACACCAAACTGTTTTGAGGTATTTGAGAATGGATTAGAGAGAATTCAGGTACAAATCCAGAAACGCACCAAAATCCGGAGCCCTGTGTTGTGTGATTCATTGTGTGCTTTGCCTTATACGCTTTCAAGATGTTTAAAGTTTATATTAAACTCGGCTGGCGTCTGAGTTTTTCGGCGGAAGATGAAAAGGTGTCACCGTATCCTCCGATAACTTCTGTCCATTGTGTTTTGTTTCACAGGAAGTCATTGATATGATGGATAGCACTGTACGAGCTTTCAGAACGGCAGATTTACGGAAAAAATATGTCTCTGTGACTGTTTCAGCTCACCAAGACATAAACCCTTCTGCTGGACATCTTTTATCCTGAGCTGTATCCTGAATTTTGTCGTGAGAAAATGGGGCGATCACTCAAAACAGAAGTTCATGCTTCTACTGAAGGACAAAAACCAGAACGAGCCCAGCACACCTTGTAGGCCTCTGTTTGACTTCCTGTTTAATGTTCAGCCGACAGGTGACAACTGAACTCCATCCACTCAGCCTGCTAATTTAGAGCTTCTTCCTTTAGGAGCAGATTGACTAAAATAGGATTTGTGTTGTTTAAAGGAAACATGACCTTATTCCAGGCTCAAACTGATCTGTTGGGAAGTTTGGGTTTGGAAAGATTTAAATGTTTTTGGAAGAAGACCGTCATGCTAACCAAGGCTGAATTTATTTGATCAAATATACAGATAATATTACAATTAAGAAAACTGTTTTCTTTTGTAATACATTTCATAATGTAATTAATTCATGTGATGGCAGATGGCTCTTGTACTGCTTAATATTGTTGCGGAAATCATGTTTTTTTTTAGGATTCTTTGATGAATAGACAGTTAAAAAGAACAGCATTTGTTTGAGATAGAAATCTTAACTAAATAAACAAAATACATATCACACACAACAATATATCTTCAAAAACACTTAAAATCTTTTTATGAATAATCCCTGACTAAAAAAATTATTAATTGTTTAATTTCTAAAGTAAAATATATCTAATATACCCCAAACTTTTTAATGGTACTGCATATAAATTATTTTGTTCTCTGAATTTTCTAAAGACCAAAGTTTAACCACAGATAAACTCTAAACTTAATCAGGAAGCCAAATAAAAAATGCCTAGCATGAGTCTGTGGCATAAACTGAATTATTGACCCAAGCATAGAATCAGTTTACTGTAATAGAAAGAAAGTCAGGGGTCATTCCCAAGTCATGGGGTATTTTTATGTTTTGCGGGTGTTCATGACAAAGTAAATCCATATGATTACTCACACCCTGCTCTCATAGTCCATAATAAGCAAAATAAAATACACGGAAAATAACATTAAATCTCATGTAAGGGATTGCAGAGATTGTTCCATTATACATTTGTAAGAAAAATGTGTGCAATTACACTGAAAACTGTCATAACCGACCCACGTCTTTGAATGATGTTTGGGACTGTCAAAGTGAATTTATGCTTTTTCGTGACACACCCTTAGTGACTGTGTTTTGTGGGCCTGTAACAGAGGAAGTTCAAATCTTCTGTTTTTCTGAATCTCAGGATGAATCATTTGATGAAGCAGGATGGAGAAACTTAGTCTTCTGTTTCAGTTTGCTCTTTTAAGCACCAGGCCCAGGAACCGTTCAGATCAAAGGAGAGCAGAGCCCCCTGAATTTGTGTGTGTGTGTGTGTGTGTGTGTGTGTGTGTGTGTGTGTGTGTGTGTGTGTGTGTGTGTGTGTGCATGTTTATGTCCGTTTCTTGCTATGTCCAATTTGACTTGTTCTTTGTTCTATTAACATAACATGTCATCAGTAATTTGACCTTGTGAAGTAGCTAACTGTGTCTCTCTCGCAGGGAAGAAAACAATAAAAAAATTGAAGAAAGACAAAAAAACAAGCAGTGAAAAAAGATCCCCCTTGAAGAAAATGGCCATCAGCACTCGTGCCATCTGTATTACCCACTCCAACCCTTTGTGATTCAAACTCCGTCGGCTAAAATCAGAAACAGACCAGCCGGAGCACTTAAAAACAGCTAAATTTAAAAGCCTTTTACAGAAGAAGTACTTTAAAGTCTTTGCTAGAGGCTCTTTATTCACAAGCTTCGGAGAAGAAAAAAAAAAATTAAACATGCAATAAATAGGACCTCATTTCAAATGGAAAAGGAATAAAATGATGTTCATTCCTCTGTCCTCACATTGTGATATAAGAGTAGAATATGAACGTGGAAGCATGCAGACTCATTTTACTCAGTTGAAGTAAGACTCAGTCCCTTTTGCTCTCATTAAGATTGACCCTGACAGGCCATGTTTCTTCCTCATGGTGTTACGGTTCAACTTATGCGGTTTTAGGACATAAACATTGTATTCGCATTCAAGCATGTAGATTTACTTCACTGTCATTTTCTATTAAACAGAAACCTAACAATACCTAAATCAGCTCTTGCACAGTATAAGAGCAGGCCTTCATGATGAATAGTAAGGCCTGAGGCTCTCATAAGCTGATTAATTTATGTGTATAACGGCTGGCAGTGAGGGGGAACCAAAAACCTCAGCACACCTGCCCCAAGACAAATGATCAAAATTACAGGGAAATGGAAAGGTTAAAAAAAGCACATGCGCAATCATATCCTGACAAATCCATTAGAATATATTTATTTATATTTATTTATATTATGTAATATATATATATATATATATATATGAATAAACTATTTTGTAGGATAAATAAAAACAATAAATTCATAATTTTCTGCGTATTAATAGTTAGTAAGGTAGTTGTTAAGTTTAGGTTTTGGGTTTAGGGATGTAGAATATGTGCTTTATAATTAGGCTACTAATAAACAGCCAATATGTTAGCAACTAGTTAATAGTGAGAATTAGTCCCTAGACTAAATTGTTACCAGAACTTTTGTATATGTTATAAACTATTTATTTGTGTGTATAAATATTGTTTACAATATAAACAAACTATATACAGAGTGTATAATTATATAATGCTATGCATATATTTATATTATATTTGATACATTACATTTATTATATTTAAACACACCATTAATGGAATATTTTACAGGATATAAATATATTAAATGAAATTAAATGAATTATATACCTTGCATAATTTGAACTTTTAATTTATTTTAAAAGTAAAACAAAAATAAAATTTACTTGAATATTTTGTTGAGTGAAAAAAAAAGTGGATTTCTTTGAATGTCTTCAATTACACTGTTTGTATTTCCTGACCCTGAGAACTCTGTAAATTATCACTCTCACTTTTGTGAACATCAAACTTGGAGCGCAAGAGAACCTCACAGGTCCCTGTACACTCCACGCTGCACGCAGATGCGCACTTATTCATGTTCATAAAACACCCAAGAGTGTTTCATCTTGTATTCTGATGCAGCTTTATGTCACTATTAAACACAAGCCAAACAAGCTGTGAGAGAAAACACATTTCAGCCCTAAAGAGGGTCAAGGGCAGGTAGAAAAGAAATAATATATATGAACCGAGACATAAGCAGGGGTTTGAACTGATGTGCAGGAGAGAAGAATAAGAGAGAGATTTTTTTCTTTATATATCTATATGTATATCCTGGCCTCGTAACCTGTGTTCCCCGTTGCTCTCAATTAAACATTTCTGTATTCAAATAGTCTGTGGGAGGCCCCCTCCTCATGACCCTGCCAGAATCTGTGTGTGTGTGTGTGTATGTATGTGTGTGAGGAATGAAATATCAGCGCTTTGATACCGAATCCCTCCTGTCTGTTAACTTTGGCCAAGCTGAAGGATTCTGGGGATGCTTGCCTGTATGTTCCAGTACCCCTCTCTCATATCCACCTACAGACATGGGTACACAGACACAAGAATATTTATTTACATATATATAGGAATGCACACTCACACAGTACAGTATATGAACCCCCACCTAGTTCCAGGTCACACAGGTCTAAGTCAATGGGGTTTCTTTGCTTTTGAACGAGATGGTGGAGAGAGTGAGAAAAAGAAAGAAAGAAAGAAAGAAAGAAAGAAAGAAAGAAAGAGAGAGAGAGAGAGAGAGATTCCAAGTGAAGGCAGTGTGAAGGGCTCTTGTGGTGAGCAGATATCTCATGTATCTGAGAGAAAAGAAGGAAAACACAGCTCCCACTCTCCTCTTTTTTCCCCTTTCTCTCGCTTTTGCTGATGGGAAATAAAATCCAAAAAAACTGACATCACACACAAAACTTAAAAATCTGTCAAAACTAAATCACCTTCATGTAGTTCCAAAACTGTTTGACTGTCACAAAAGTTTTGAATATTGTCATATTTGCTCTTGTGCATGCAATTATAGTGAATGAGGACTGAAGCTTTAAATCTTCAAAAAGTCACTAAAGCACTCATAGAAATGTCATTAAAGTGCTCCATATGACTTCATCAGATCAATCGATTCATTAAAAAGATTCAGCACTTAGGATTTTTATGGTGTTTTTTTTTCACTTTCATTATATTGAACAGAGTATCCAGGGATAGTCTTAAAAGAAACATTTATGCACTTTCTGTAAATTTGAGAGTAGTCAGCTGGCTCATTCTGTGCAGTTTTTCCAGAGCGACTGAACAAGCTGTGATGACAATGATGACGTATATTTTGTGTTTATTCTGACACCTTCATTTCTGCTCACAAATCCATGTTTTTATAACAGTAAAAATAATTGAATGCAATCTTAATGTTATATTGTATCATTATTTTCAAAATAAAATGGATAAAATATAGACACTGCTGTATTGGTATTTAAATAGTCTTATGTTAAGCATTATTCTTACAGGCACTGTATTAAGCAAGAAAACTGTCCTTTTCTACATGAAAACATCTGAAATGTCTGTTTATTTGACAAATATTGCATCTAATTAATACGTGAGTAGTAGTTTTTTTTTTTTTTTTCCCAAACACACCTAATTATTGCTAGTGCTTCAGAAATCGCACATTTCACCTTTAAAGTTGCCATTAAATAATCTATTTTCTAAATGCATGTTATTTAGCATTTTGTGAACTTTGTATCTGTGCATATGTTTAAAAAAACAACAACAACAAAAAACATGTTTTTTATTTTTAATCAAACTGTCAATCTTCTGTAGACTTCTCTCTGATGATGTATACTGGACTTCTCCATTCATTCTATCGGTATAAGCCCTGCCCTCATACTTGCATTCAGTTCTGCCTGTATCCAATCAACAACCGATGGATAGAACCAAGTGTCGCCCTACATTTTTTATTTTACAATTTTATTGAATTAAAAAAAAAAAATCTGTCTCGACTTGTTTCATCGCAACAATAATTATGTGTGTAGGCCTCACTGTATGTTAGTGTTTGTTTTTATCTGTCTAAATCTCTAGTGGTTATTTTTTATTTTTTTTTTTGGGGGGGGGGGGGGGGGGTTGAATTTTCAGCTGTTTTTTTTTGTGTCTGAAATGATTTTAGTTTGTGTTTGTCTCTCTTGACACTTATAGCAAACTAATTAGATCTGACACAGTGTTAACAGCGAGAGAGAACAAGCAGACAGCAGCAGTAATACGAGTGCATAGGTAGCAGGGGGGGTAAGTGGAATTTAGGACATTCATTTGTTTTTGGGGGGTGATGCAGGGACGGTCCTGTAATGAAAGTTGTATAAACACACACCTCCTCCTTTCTTGATGAACCATCGGGGGGCCAGAGCCAGACTACGATCCCCTGGGAGCTCACACCTCCCCAGGTCAGCACTTAACAAACTACCCCTAATTTACACCCCCAAACCCACTATTAACTTCACCCAGCAGCTACGGTGTATGCTGACACAAATTAACACACAAATTACATCCACTAATTGCTTTCATACTAAACTTTGACTCTCTGAACTGCTTTGAATTTGTTTCCAGCAGTTTGTTGTGCTGTAATAGAATAATTGAAGCCTTTGGTAAGGAGATCAGTTATGGATGTGTAGTCCGGGCTACAGGATTATTGTGTTTGTATATGTGTTTGCGTGTGTTTATGCTCATGCCAGGCTGGGTCGACCCACTTCATCTCTCACGGACCCCTGAAGGGGCATGTGGTTTTCCAGGATTCATGTGTGGATATTAGGGTGGTCTGTACCAAACGCTTTGAGTCTGGCTGACTCTTCCCTCACCTCTGCCTTATCAGTTGAAAACGACTGCTGAAGGGAGAGAGGGCATGCTTCTCAAATAACAGTAAATACCGCACACACAAGTATGGGCTCTTACAAGCTGACAGAACCAATAAATAGGAAGTGTGGATCAGAAGTGGACATGTGGAGAAACTTCCTGTGCGTATGCTCATGGTCACTGAAGCATGGTAACCCCTGAAGCTATTAAAGAACTGCATTCCGTTGGTCAAAAACAAAACGATATTAAGACAAAACACAATATAGCTACTTGTCATATAAAATGAAACTAAGTGGAAAGTTGTTGCTGTTGCTGTCAAACAATTAAATATTTGAATTATTATGCTGCTTAATATCAATAAGAAAAGCCTACATATAATTATTCATATCCAAGATAATTCCAAGATATCATTGTGGCATTAGCATTAAACAGACATAAAAAAAGAAGAAAAGATTTAGAAGTCAATATACATTACTGTTCAACAGTCTGATGCATGTACGATTTTTATTTTATTTTATTAATACTTTTAATCAGAAAGGATGCATTAAATTGATTAAAAGTGACAGTAGTGACATTTATAATATTGCAAAACATTTCTATTTCTAATAAATGCTTTCTATTCATCAAATTATATTTAAAAAAAAAAAAAAAAAAATCAGTATCATGGTTTCTGTTTTCAGCATTGATAATAATTAGAAATGTTTTTTGAGCACCAAATCAACATATTAGCATGATTTCTGAAGGATCACGGGACACTGACGTTTTGAGTAATGGCTGCTGAAAATTCATCTTAGCCATCATAGGAATAAATTGCATTTTAAAATGTATTAAAATAGAAAACAGTTATTTTAATGCAATAAAATTTCACAATAGTACTGTTTTTCACAATGTTAATGTTAATTAAAGTAAAGTTAATGAAAATAAAAGTTTCAAGTGTGTGTGAATGGTCAGACTCATTCATGAAGAGAATTGCCCATTTGGTTGATTCCTTTAACTTGTATTGAGGCCATAGATTTGATAAGGCAAATAACCCCCACCCTTGTGTCTTGTTATCTGAATGGTACCAATCCAGAGCAGAGCAGGAACTTGTGAACTCTGTTGACATCAAAGTGTTTCACCTTTACCATCATCAGAGCATCATCTCATTAGTTTTGCTTATCAGCTCACCTGCTGGGCTACAGGACCCTTCTCATTGCAATTTTCACACACTGGAAAAATACAAAAACCTTGCAAATTACTCTGTTGTGTTGTTTGAGCTAAAAATGTTTGTCCTAAAATAATACAAATCTTTATGTATGTTTTATCATGCACCACAAAGACATCTTGAAATATATTTCAATATTTGTGTGACTGTATGTTGATCTACATGGTACTGTTGCTCTTGTGCTGTAACGGTTAAATTATATTATTCCATTATACTTATATTAATGTTTAATTAATTGTATCTTGCCCAGGTGATACTATTCAAAGTTTTCGAAGGCTTTGACATAATCCTCCAAACTGAGGGGAGAATGTCACAAGAGCAACATTTCTGTGATGCAGAATAAAAGACGCTATGCTGATGTTTCCCTTTTGAGACTTCCCTGTCGTTTAAAGCCCTTGAACTAAACCAGCGGTATTTCCTCTGATGAGGAGCAGTGGGGACAGGTCCGCCTCGACAGTGGCTATTTATAGTCCAGCAGGAGAAGAGCGCTGAGATGACTCAAAATTAGGGAAGCGGCCAACATTCTGATCAAACCAGAGGAAATCCAAAACCATCTCGAGCATGTCCATAACTGGAGCGACCATTTGCCTGGGGAACGGCCTTTTAAAATTACAAAGCACAGAATAAGAAACAGGCAACACAGATGCCAGGTCTTCAGCCGGCAGCCGTACTGCTAGTAGCCAACGGGGCTTCTCTGTTTGTGTATTTCTTGAAGGGCAATTATCACTAAGCAGTGCTGATTACAGAGAAGCCTTTATTCCTTTCTGGAAGAGACAGCATCAATATTTTCCTGCACCTACTCCAGGTAATAACTGAAGAGTTTAGTCTGGTAGCATTTGGACAGCTATTAGAATAATGGAAAAGTATTAGCCATTAGTTGAATGGCTAATCAGTAGCCAGACGTGTAGCATTCAGATGTGGTACTGATCCAGATCAAATTTTACCATCTAAAATTAGCCAAAACAAACAAAAGGCAGCACAAAATAGCTTTTGACTAATAATGTTTAATAAGTAAGTATTTCAATATTTTGCAACAGGAAAGAACATTTGTTTATTTGATTATTATGATTTTAATTTTTTCTGTGAGTTAAAATCTAAAATTAGATATCTTTAATATAATGATTGTTTCTCCTAAAAATGTCACTTTTTTATTGTAGGACAAAATGATCTGTTTTTTTATTTTTTATTTTTTTTATTTCTCCTTAGAAATTGTAGGAGAAGCATCTGAGACAACTCTGAAAGAGCACATTTTTCTTGGGCCTTCCATTATCTTTATGAAGTTTGGATGAGCTTTAAGTCAAAACTTTTATCTCATGCAGTCTGTTTCCCAAAGCATGTTGACTCCACAGGTCCCTATTTACTTTATTGAGGGGTGAAGATGACCCCAGGTCAAACCCACCCAAACATCTGAACTTAGATTAGAACGACTGATACAGCCGCACTTTATGGGACGTCCTGAGAACACTTTCCCAACTCTGCCCCCACCTTACAAATCACTGTCTCCACTCAAGCAGCAGAAATAAGGCTCGGCTTCCTGTGCTGCCGTCCCAGAGGCCTTTCTCCTGAAACAAATGTTTCCCCCTCAAAATAGCATTTGTTTGTATCGGGTGTCTGATGGAAGAAGATGTTCATACGGTCTCTTCTCAGAACTCATTACTGTGAACAACATCACCTGCACCACAAAAAGAGGTAAATCAAAAAATCAAAAAGAAGCCAAAGAAATCTGAAGCCAAATCTTCATTAGTAATTTTTTTAGCAAAGCTGATTTGTTAACAATAGAAAGCTGGTTTTCATATACAGCAAGAGAACAGCAGTGACTGTTCATTAAAACCTGTCAGCAATTCAAGTATATAATCAGAGCATAAATATACATGGAGAACTTGCCTCATAAAGAGTTTAATTCGACTTTCCAGTTACACAAATGTTTAGTGCTAGATTTCACGTATTCATTAGTGCAATTGTTTACAAGAAAATCTTATAATAAGCTGTTTAGCACCAGGTTCTGAGTTTCTTGATACATTAGAAAATGTTGTCACACAAGAAAGTCTCTGAGAAATTTAAGGGGGGTTTGTAACTTTAAGGGGGGGGGGTATAAAGGATAAGATAAAATATTAAGATATTTTTCCACTTTATGATGTTTATCAGTATGTTTGTAAAGAATGGGCATATTTGTTTCATTTCCTAATGCATTACATGTCTAGAAGATGCTGTAATTCTTTTACAGATGTAGACGTTTTGTTTGAGAATAATGCTTTTAGATATTTTTTTTATCCGCAAACGAGCCTTCTGACTTTCTCTGTCTCTTCCTCCAAGATGTCCAAACTGAAGGCATCTCCGCTCGGCAAGTGTCCTCCACCCAAAGTGCCCTGCTTGCTATTATGTGTGTAACCCCGTCCAGCTGTCTTGCATTCACACAACCCAAACTGGACGTCTCAGCACGAATAGCATAGGCCCATGACGTTTAACAGCGGAGAGGGAAAGAGACATACGGAACAGTTTCAGAGCTCTGATGAACAGAGAAATATAAAAGCTGCTGAGATTTATGGGCTGAAGAACGCCAGAGCAGCTTCTGATGGGAGCAGCCTGCCCGTGACTTCTCAGATCTCGGGAAGTTCTGGGTGGATGATCAATTGCAAAGTTTGAAATGGCTAAACAGAAACTGATGGTTGGAGCGATTGAAATCGTCCCTTTTCTTGGTGTCGCAGGACTCTAAGCATGTAAGGTATGTTCTGGCAAAACACAGATCCTGTCTTCTATCTCTGGTAGACCTGTCCAGACCTTTTCCCACACTTGTTTTTTTTTGTCTTTCTATCCCTAGTTCCTTTTGTTGGGAAGTGTGCCAGCTTGGCCAGTGTAGTGCCAGAAAGACTTCACTGAAGAGAGAATAAGGAACGTTCACCCATATATACATGGAGGAGAAAAAGAATAACTTGTAATAATAATAAAAATGATAATAGCAATTATGTGGTTATTAAAATCTGATTTGTGTTCTGCTGCATAGATAATATTCCTCTCCCTCTCTGTTTAATCTTTCTCTGTATATATTGTCCTCTTTAGCTCTCTCGTTCTCTCATTCTGTTCTGCGGTCTACATTTTGCTGTTTTTGGGTACTTTGATCTTTTACTGCGCTCTCTTTGCTACACATTCCCACTCTCAATCTTTCTCCCTCAAAAAGTAAACTGTTTTTATCTTCCTTCCACCTTTTTTATTCCTATCTTCCTTCTTTTAATGGGTCTCTCCCTTCCTGTTCTTTGGTTTGTTTTAGAGCTGAGATTTGGCAAAGAGGTAAAGCTGTAACTCTTAACAAAAATTGAAACAATTTATCATCTTTCTCAATGCACACATGACGTTACAATCTGTGTGTGTTCGTGTCCTATTAAAGTGTTCAGAGAAGAATGTTTTCTTTCATTACCTCAAATCAAGCAGTTAATATCTCTCAATTATTTGGATATCAAATAGGGGTAACTGGGGTTAGTTGTCACACATGATTTGATTTGAAGTCAGTTTCTGTATACCTAAAAGCCTGGGATACAAAAAGCTTCTTTATCACCATTTTGCCCAGTAAAAATATTGTACTGTTGACCACTTAAGTTTAGGTTTTCATAATGGAAAACTACCGTTAAACTGTATGACTTTTCAGCAAACATTCAAACATTTATCAAGCACAAAAATTTGGTGTAACTGTAAAAATGTTGAATGTAAAAAAAAAAAAAAAATAGCAAGCATTTTTATTTATTTTTTCTTGCTAACAAAAACTATAGTCCATAAATCTGAACTATAGAAAATTATTTTTTTAATAAGCATATTGTTTGATATTCCACTTTTAGTTTGGTTGACAGATGTTAAAATTGTTTAAATTTAAGACAACTGTAACAAAATTAGCAAGCTATTTTTTGCTAACAATAATTATAGTTAGTACATCTGTCAATTGTATTATTATAATTGTCATGATATAATATAATAAAATAAAACATTATTATTATTATTGTTATTATTAGATAATATATGGTGTAATATTGCAATTTAACTTTTTTTTTTTTTTTTGGTCTCTCGTATATTAATATTGCTGTTTTGTTTTCTACATGTAAGAAGTTGTGTTTATTTGCTGGAAGGATCTTAGGTAATCCAGGCTTTAGTTGAGAGATAATCAGACGGTAATTGCTCACACCTTTGAATCTCTCTTTAAACTCTACAGGAGCAGAGGCGTGGGGGGCTGTCAGTGGGGAAGCATCCCTACCGCTGACCCTAATCAGGCAAATCACAGAGAAGCCCTAAATCATACACACACACAGAAGCAGACACTCGGAGCCAGAGGTATCGCTGAAACATTAGGGGTCATATTTACATTTGAGCTGTACCTACAAAAGCATGCAAACATGTCCCTCTAGGAGGGAGAACTCTCATGCTGTGAATAGGAGAAAGGAAAACATTCCCCTGTGGTTCAATGGGGCGGCCGGGTCTGTTCTCTGGATCTGCTTCTAATTTGAAAACGAAAATGTAATCCATTCTGTATGTACAAGATTTTACAAAACAAAACAACATAAAATAAACAACCCAACGTTACTTAAATAATAAATTCAGTGTGTTCGATTTGTGAAGGTGCAGCTTTATTAAAAGTATTTCGACCAGCTCCAGCGCTCAGAAAGTGATGATGGAAATCTTCGTTACGGCTCTGAGCTCAAGCACACTGGTTTATGTAGACACAGAGATACACTTTTGCACATACACACACTGCAGATGAGAGATGCTGTGTGATCTTGTATTACCAAGCATCAGCTGCTTTCAGGGGAAAGTATTTATTTGTTGGTAGTTTTTCTCTTCTTTAGTTTCAAAAACAGCACATATTCCTGGCAGAGATCGCCTTCCTGTACTTTTAAACATAATTAAACAAACATGTCGGTATTGCAGTAATCTGTCTGCTGCTAGCCAACTTCTAAACCTGCACAATGTCAGGCCCAATCCTGTTCAGATCAACCCGCAGGACTCCAACAGCTCACCGTGTTCAGTGGAAACATTTCAATAGAGCCTTTTCAGGACGACCCTCTCTGACCCTCAGTTTAAGAGCCACCTGTTTTGCAGTCTGCAAAGAAACAACCAGAGCAATCTTTCATTTTTCAAGCGTTATATCTTAAATGGACCCAAAAATAAAAATTCTGTCATCATTTAATCACCTGCAAGCTGTGTAAATTTCTTTAGGCTGTTGAATACAAAAGAAGATATTTTGAAAAATCTTGGTAACCAAACAGTTGACGGTAGCCATTGACTTCTAGTATTTTTTTTGTCTATGCAAGTTAATGGCTGCCATCATTCTTCAAAGTATCTTCTTTTGTGTTCAGCTGAAGAATGAAATTCAAACAGGTTTGGAACAAGTGGAGGGTGAGTAAATGATGACAGAATGTGCATAAAAATTGCATTGAGTAAGCAATGAGCACTGTTATATTTACACCACTGAAATTTTCATAATCTAATGCCTCAGTCATAAACATATTCAAGCAAACGTGTTTCATATTTTTTTTATTATGACAGACAGATTGCCGCTCGCAGCTTGGTCTAATATCTGTGCATATTAGGGCAAACACATGCCAACAAGTGTTGATCGAAGAGAGAAAAAAACACAGTAAGAAAATCTCTGGCCTTTCTGCTGTCTTGTAAAATGCATGAACGCCTACATTATTGTGCAACCGCTCTGATTTATTTTGGCTTTTATTTTTATGGCTCCATATGTACTTCCTCTCTACATTAGAGGGCCAAAATATGAACCATCAGTGGCAGCCAAGCTGGAGTTTGAATTCTTCAGCAATGTGCTAAACATTCGGCAGGCCCAGAAAGCCTAAACAACAAGGACGGTTAAATGCTATCCACACTGGTATCAGTTATTTATAGGAAGGGCTGGTGTGGAGCAAGAAACTCCAAGTGTTAGAATACAGCAGGATGTGTCATGTTAACACTTATGATTTTAATCATGCTTTTGGCATAATAAATGTGATAATATACACACTACCATTCACAAGTTTGGGGTCGGTAAGATTTTTTTTTTCTTTTTTTTTAAGGAATTATTACTTTTATTCAGCAAGGATGTTTTAAATTAATCAAAAGTGACAGTGAAGACATGAATAATGTTGTTACAGAAGATTTCTGTTTTAAATAAAAGCTGTTCTTTTGAACTTTCTATTAATCGAAGAATTCTGAAAAACTGAATCACAGCATGTCTTTGATTGTCTTCAGCAATGACAATAAGAAATGTGTTTGGAGCACCAAATCAGCATATTGAATGGTTTCTGAAGAATCATGTGACACTGTATACTGGCTTATGAAAATTGAATATCACAGGAATAAATTCCAATTTAAAACGTTTTAAAATAGAAAACTGTTATTTCAAATTGCATACATTTAGTCTTATCTAATTCCACAGTTACAAAGATTATAACTGTGCCTGTCTTTATGAATTTGTAAGAATGTAACCATCACAATCACTTTTGATCATCTTCACCTCCCTCATGTATGTAGTCTGTGGTTGGCCAGGCCTCTGATTAGTTTGGTGAGAGAGATTGTGTTCAGGTTTAATGAACAAACCACAGTACAGTAGACAGCACACACTGTTTCTACCATGTAACAGAATCCACTGTGACAAATTGACCAAACTGCTCAACAAGAAGCCAGCAGATTTCTGTAATTCTCTCTGAGACCTGAGTGTTGGAATATGTTTTTTTTTTTTTTTTTTTTTGCTCGAAATTACTCCATTGACTGTTATTGGCAAAATTGTTTAATCCTCTCATTTACTTGTAACATGCTTGTCTGCTCAATCAGTTAGACAAACATTTGATTTCTCTTTCAGCTCTATCTAGCCTTTCATTCCCCTTTCTACAAACATTTTTCTTTTTCTGTTTGTACTACCGTTTTAATCTTCCGACATAAAGCAGTTACACAAGTCTATCAGAAAAATAGAGTTCAAGTATATCAAACCATTACACATCAAAAATTAATCAGAATGACACATTCTGTTTGTCACATTTTATGCTCTATTTTTGCAGGGAAAATCTGCATGCAAAATTAATTTAAACTAATAAGCTGAGAGTAATATAATCATAGTCAAAGCGTAATCAAATTAGCCAAAATTTGGAAAAAGGGGGTTGGAATGTGGCAAAGCATTTCCATAAATAATGAAATAGGCGAGATCAGCGTCAGCTACTGAATGGGTTTTGAAGTATCCCACTACTATACTGTGACAGGGACATTACTAACAAATTCAATTCAGTCCATAAACATCTATTTCTTCCCTTTTGGACTTCTTCCTTGCTGTCAAAAAGATGTCTTTATCTGTTCCGTTCTGTTTTTTTTTCTTTCTTTCTTTCTTTTAAATAGTCCAGCCCTGTTTTCAGTTCCCATGCCCCTCTCTGCTGGATTCTAGTCCCCTAGATTTGTTTAAGATGAAGATATTTGCAGTTTGCCTCTCATACACAAGTGATCATTATTTTAAACATGAATCCAGCCACTTGAGAGGCAATAAAAAGTAATGTTTCTCTTGTTTGCAGAGCAAATTTACAGGTGGAGTTTCAACATGTGACACCGGTGAGCCAGGGTTCATGTTAGTGTGTCCCTAATGACCAATTAAGCGATTTATTTAATCGTTTGCCTTATTTCAACTCTCACTGCCAAACAGTAATGTGTTGAGCCAGAGAGTACAATATCAGTAATAACTTGTTTGAGGCTGCGCATACAGCGAAGGGTCCTTCCAAAGGTCTGTGAAACTGGCACGGTAGTGCTTCGAATATCAGTCTGAACTAGAGTACGACATGATCGGCCCTTTTGTCCCGGTGCGGGGAAAAGTTTTATAAGAGGACTCAGTGTGCCGATTTAAATGCTATTTGTCTTTACTTCCATTAATTCACAAAACTCAGGGTAAATAGCACAGAACACAACAGCTAATATATAAGGCGTTGGTCATGAGGAATTCCTCAACACTAATTGCAAATGACACTTTTCCTTTTAAAACAAGGGCTTTTCATTAATGACGTACATTGTGTGCTGTCAATAGCCATATGTACTAGAGGAACCTTTCTTTAGTGAGTGTTATGAAGTGTTTGTGGTGTGTATTGTTTGTTTGCAAAGCAGAGGAATGTGCTTTGAGGGACAATTGGATTGCTGTAAGAAATCAGCTTGCACTTTTAACCAGGAACAAACTGAATCTGGAATCACAGAGTCACACTGATTCCGACTATATGAAACTTTATACCTACAGGACACTAAGGAAATGTATGCTTAATCGAAACAAACTGCACACACGTTTTCCATTTGATAATATCAGTAGTTAAATTTAATCAAACAGCAATGATTAATTTTAAACATAGTTTGTGCCATAGCGCAAAAATCAAACTATTTACCCGCTCTGTCTATATATTTGCATTGTGAAATGAGAGGTTCTTGGTTGAATAGGGGTGAGCTCCATTAGGAGATTTAAACCTGGAACCAAATAGCCTATCATTGTCCAAATTGTACAATATCTGCCCTTCAGCTTTGATATGGAGGCTTGATAAATTAAAGGCCGGTGCAATGGTCTTTAAACGAGCTGAAATTACCAAGCAAACTGCAAACAGGGCCGTTTTACCCTGCAGTCTTTGAGCAGTAATGCCTTGGATTTCGCTCCAGGCGTAATTGCTTTTCTTCTCTCTGGCATGCTTTAACTTTTCTCAAGGCTCCGCACCCAGTCAAATCATACTTCAATTATATTCTCCCTTGTTTCTTGAAATTATATCATAAACCGGTTTTATTGCAATAAATTTGTATTTCATCAAATAAAACTGAATCTCGGGACATGGAAACACTTGTGTTGAGATCAGACAGGTCTGAGGTAATGTGTTGCGTTGGACAAACACCCTCCTCCATCATTTGATACACACTTTATGAGAGTTTATTGATTGATAAATAGTGCTCTTTTGAGGAATTTGCAGCTTTTTAATCTTTGATTTATTGTCCAGTTTCTATTTACTGTTTTGTTACATTGCCCCATTGCATCAGTTCAGCAGGAGCCCGTTTATTCATTTTTTACTTTGCCCATGTGCCTCTCACATGGGACCTAAAAGCATTTCCCTGCTTATTATTGGTAACTTCACTTTCAAACAAAAACACGAATGCACACTGCACATTTGAAACCAATCCGGCTGATTTGTAATTGCAGTCTCTCTATTGATAGCTCAGTAATTAAAGGGTTGCGTTCAACTTTCTGCAGGTGAAACTTTCTGCTCACTGTACTGCAGTAGTGTGAAGGCACTTTAGAGGTTTACAATATGGTCATGATCATGTGGTTACCCTTACAGAAGCCGCACACTTGGTGTATATCATTATTGGATGGCTGTTCTGCAATTACACTTGCCGTTCCTGCCCGCTCTTTAACAAGATGAAATAACATTGGTTAATAAAAGTTTCAGAATCAGTCTACATTTACTTACATACTTGCATTGAGCCATTTGCGTGCATCTCCGCAAACCTCATTTCAGAGCAGAGTAATTTGTCTTAATTTAGACGATTGCTTCTCCAATAACCTTCACCTTCAGCGAAGACACTCCCCGAATGAAATCAGCTCCGAACTGAAAATGACACCCGATTCAAATACTGCTGTATACATTTTTTTTTTTACCGCAGACATGACCCCGAATCTGTGCCGAGTTAAATTATGTCTGTAACCAAAAACAAAGATCTTGAGGTTTGTTCTGAAATCGTTGGGTTATTACAGGGCCTGAACGTTTCCCAGTCCGGTCAGCTCTAATGAGAGCTAAGCTTTCACTTGCGCCTCTGCATAAAATAAAAGTCACATCAAATTTAAGAGAAATATCTGACCTAGCTGAGGTGCGTTATGGCAGCTGGCACTCACACAGTCAGATTTTTTTAATCAACAATGTTAGTATTATTATGATATATGGCTTATTTATGCTTTAAAGCTTTATAATGTGTGAATGTGTGTGTCACTGATTCTTTAGCTCATTCCAGAGGGCGTAGGAACGATTTGAAAAGCGGGGTGGACATATTAAGGCCTTTGAAAAGCACTGATTATCTCCCAAAAACTTGACAATTTATGGATAATTCCAGTGTTATTCCATTTGCTTTTGACTAATATAAGTTACACTCACTCTCACAGCATCCAGCTTTCTCTCTCTTGTAAACTTGTGCGATGATTTATCCCAAATTCACCTCTTGCACAGACAGTCTTTCCGGTCAAAGAGCTGAAAGCTTCATGTGCAGTTGACAGTGACATTGTTTCCGTTTCTCTGTAAAGGTCACTGACCAATCTGAGTCCATTTCATCAGGATCATCTTTCACCATCTTTTACTTCCTTTTTGTGTGTGTCCACGTTTACATTAGTGAGCCATTTTAATGTAGTACTTTTCACATGCTGTAATTTGTTTGGGATTATCTGTGTCTTAATTTGTAGTGAACTTTATATAGTATAGGGGAGAAGATGGATAATTGTAGTACACAAATAAATACAGCTTCAGCAATAACATGCACAATAAATTTTTACTTGCTCCCAAAATTACAGAAACCAAATCTGTTTCACTAAAAAAAAAAAAAAAAAAAAAAAAAAAAAAAAAAAAAAACACTTTATGTAATATACAGTTAAATATGGGTGTAATTTCATTTTTGAATAAATTAAATTGTACATAATCTGCATAGCTATCTCTCTTTTAAAAATTCAATTTGTAGCAATGTTACAAAAACAGGTCCTCAAAAGTCCTCTGCCAGCATGAATGTAAAAACATGAATGTATACACAACAAAACATTAATTTACTAGTTGTTAATATTATAATGTTAATGTTAAAATGTGGATAATGGTAAATTGTTTATAGTATTTTTGTATTTCACTTATATTGTTGATAAACAGTGGGTACGGAAAGTATTCAGACCCCCTTAAATTTTTCACTTTTTGTTATATTGCAGCCATTTGCTAAAATCATTTAAGTTCATTTTTTTCCTCATTAATGTACACACAGATCCCCATATTGACAGAAAAACACAGAATTGTTGACATTTTTGCAGATTTATTAAAAAAGAAAAACTGAAATATCACATGGTCCTATGTATTCAGACCCTTTGCTGTGACACTCATATATTTAACTCAGGTGCTGTCCATTTCTTCTGATCATCCTTGAGATGGTTCTACACCTTCATTTGAGTCCAGCTGTGTTTGATTATACTGATTGGACTTGATTAGGAAAGCCATACACCTGTCTATATAAGACCTTACAGCTCACAGCGCATGTCAGAGCAAATAAGAATCATGAGGTCAAAGGAACTGCCTGAAGAGCTCAGAGACAGAATTGTGGCAAGGCACAGATCTGGCCAAAGTTACAAAAAAATTTCTGCTGCACTTAAGGTTCCTAAGAGCACAGTGGCCTCCATAATCCTTAAATGGGAAGATGTTTGGGACGACCAGAACCCTTCCTAGAGCTGGCCGTCCGGCCAAACTGAGCTATCGGGGGAGAAGAGCCTTGGTGAGAGAGGTAAAGAAGAACCCAAAGATCACTTTGGCTGAGTTTCAGAGATGCAGTCGGGAGATGGGAGAAAGTTGTAAAAAGTCAACCATCACTGCAGCCCTCCACCAGTCGGGGCTTTATGGCAGAGTGGCCCAACGGAAGCCTTTCCTCAGTGCAAGACACATGAAAAAACACCTGAAGGACTCCAAGATGGTGAGAAATAAGATTCTCTGGTCTGATGAGACCAAGATAGAATTTTTTGGCCTTAATTCTAAGCGGTATGTGTGGAGAAAACCAGGCACTGCTCATCACCTGTGCAATACAGTCCCAACAGTGAAGCATAGTGGTGGCAGCATCATGCTGTGGGGGTGCTTTTCAGCTGCAGGGACAGGACGACTGGTTGCAATCGAGGGAAAGATGAATGCGGCCAAGTACAGGGATATCCTGGACGAAAACCTTCTCCAGAGTGCTCAGGACCTCCGAAGGTCGGAGGAGGCCGAAGGTTCACCTTCCAACAAGACAATGACCCTAAGCACACAACTAAAATAATGAAGGAGTGGCTTCACAACAACTCCGTGACTGTTCTTAAATGGCCCAGCCAGAGCCCTGACTTAAACCCAATTGAGCATCTCTGGAGAGACCTGAAAATGGCTGTCCACCAACGTTGACCATCCAACCTGACAGAACTGGAGAGGATCTGCAAGGAGGAATGGCAGAGGATCCCCAAATCCAGGTGTGAAAAACTTATTGCATCTTTCCCAAAAAGACTCATGGCTGTGTTAGATCAAAAGGATGCTTCTACTAAATACTGAGCAAAGGGTCTGAATACTTAGGACCATGTGATATTTCAGTTTTTCTTTTTTAATAAATGTGCAAAAATGTCAACATTTCTGTGTTTTTCTGTCAATATGGGGTGATGTGTGTACATTAATGAGGAACAAAAAATGAACTTAAATGATTTTAGCAAATGGCTGCAATATAACAAAGAGTGAAAAATTTAAGGGGGTCTGAATACTTTCCGTACCCACTGTATTTGAAACCTGAACGTGTTTAAAAATATTTTTCATTGTCAGCATTGACACATAAAATGTAATTCGACCATGTGAGGTTTTTCTTTTGAATTTTATACAGAATAAAATTCAAAATAGAATGTGTGCTTCCAAATGAATTTAAACTGACTTTGAATCTTATAAATTTATAACTTATTATTATTATTATTATTATTATTATTATTATTATTATTAACTTATTATATTATTATTATTATTATTTAATTTATAAATATATAACTTATACTATACATTTATAAATTTGACAGGGGCAGTGACCTCTGACATGTCAAAGATGTTTGAGGTCAAAGTTCAACATTTAAGGCAAATACTTTTGGAATACATTAGCAAAAACACAAAAATTAGTAACATGTATCCCTATTCTCCACTATATGGGTATAAACTCTCTCAATGTGTGTGTGTTTGCGTTTGTCTGTGTTTTTTAAAGGCCACATCTTGCTGGCTTCACTTCCTCTTCCTCCAGTCTGAGGAAGCCATGGACTCAGGAGGCCTGTGTGTGTCCGTCTGTCTGTCAGTGTGTCCTCTCTCCATCCTGCTGGCCTGCACTTCACCCCATCCTGTGCATGTGCACTGTGGCCCACTCGTGTGTGTGTGTCACCTGCTCCTGAGTGGTAAATGTGTCATCGTATAGCCACTGTCTGCCACTCCAGTTGACCTATACTTGAACATCTCACTAAATCATACATCAGCCAGCGACATATGCTGAGAATGTTCTTACTGCTTGTGCAAGTGTGTGTGTCCAGCTGATGTATTCGCTTTTGCAACACTGCGTGAGCGATGTTTAGATTTACAGGAATATGGTGGTGGTGTTATTGTTTGATTTGGTTGCGTCAGCGCTCACTCATGGGGTATAAAAAGTCAATGCAATGGGGCTTGTGTGTGTGTGTGTGTGTGTGTGTGTGTGTGTGTGTGTGTGTGTGTGTGTGTGTGTGTGTGTGTGTGCGTGCATGTGTGTGTGTATGTGTGTTCTTGGCTCTTGTTCGGCAGAGGGTCAGTTAGAGATGCTGATGGACTGATGTGTTCCGGGCAGCCAGAAGAATGAAGGACAAAGCACACCTCCATCCTGTAACCTCCCTCCCTCTCTCTCCTCCTCCTCCTCCTCCTTCTGGTCTTCTCTCTAACCCTTAGATGACTTGGTCTAAAAATGATTGCACCGAATGTAATAAACTGATGCTGCTGTAACACATCCCATATCTGAAGCATCATAGAGTGTGTTTGTTTAAAGAATATGATAAATACTTCTGTCAGAACTGATTTTATGCTCCAGTCTGATCTTCCTTTAAACTTTAATGAGTTTTTGTGGATAAGTCTTGACTTTCCGAAGCTTATGAAGCCAAAAGCACCTGAGAATGAGTTTTGATAGGTCATGAAATGTTGTTGGCGGTTAAACCATCCCATATTAAATAATGATTGTCCTCAGAATTTTGGGGGAAAAGGGGGATTTTAGGTGGAGGTTTACTGTTACAGTGGTTTTGAGATTGCAGTCAACTTGGGAAGTATATAATTATAAAGAAAAACATATTGACTTTTCCTTTGGAGGAATGATTTTTTCCTTAGGCTTAGCTCTTCAGTTTCATTTTTTCTCTCTTCTTGTGCACTGGATTTTAGATTACAGGATTTAATTCATACAGAGTGCTCTCTCTCTCTCCATCTCTCCCTTTTTCCTGCTCACAGAAAAGTTGAACTTCAAGGCAGGATGTGTTGACACATAATGAAGCATTTACCCATGATGCCCAGCTGAAGAAAAAGCATTGCCTTGCAATCAGATCAACGGATTTTTCTCTTTACTAAAACACTCACTGAGTGAATAAAACAGAAAAAAAAAAGAATAATATATTGAGTATTTTTTGAGTATTTTATTTTATTATTTTATTTATCCATGAAGTTTGTCAATGTCCAAGTTTGGTTCTGTTTTGGTTTGTTGTGTTTGACACAGTTTCATTTGTTTCCATTTCCCTAGCTTCTATGGTTTTAGATTAGTTCACACCTGTTTCTGTTCACCCTGATTAGTTCTCTGTGTATTTTAGCCTTGTGTTTGGTTCAGTTTAGTTGTTTTTGTTGGGTTACACTTGGTTGTTTAGTCCCGTGTTTCATGCATCCTGAGTTTTGTTTAAAGTCTGTGTAAAGCAATATTAAATATGTGTTCTGAGTTTGTCACCACAGAAAAATATGCTATTAACCACCCAACCAAATCTGAATGAAAAAAAAAAACACCAAGTAAATAAAGTTATCAAAATCTAAGCAGTATTCTCTGCTCTCAAACACTGGGGGCGTGTCCTCTGCTGGCACTGAAACCACACCCACTCGCGAAAAAAGCTGCAGCCTCTCTCATCTGTCAAATGCCGCTACAACCTGAATGAATGCTTACTCTAGCAGCTTAATTGGATTTATACAGCCATACATGTTTGGTAATATGAATTTAGATGATGAAGGCATAGCTAGTGGGAAGTCGTGGCCTAATGGTTAGAGTGTTGGACTTGCAATCCAAGGGTTGCAAATTCAAGTCTCGGGCTGGCAGGAATTGTAGGTGGGGGTAGTGAATGTACAGCGCTCTCTCCACCTTCAATACCACGACTGAGGTGCCTTTGAGCTAGGCACCGAACCCCCAACTGCTCCCCGGGTGCCGCAGCATAAATGGCTGCCCACTGCTCCGAGTGTGTGTTCACGGTGTGTGTGTGTTCACTGCTGTGTGTGTGCACTTTGGATGGCTTAAAAGCAGAGCACAAATTCCGAGTATGGGCCACCATACTTGGCTGTATGTCACTTCACTTTCTAGCTATCAAACTGTAGGCTGTTGTAACTAAGGTTAATGACTTGAGATTGAGCGGGCAAACCACTGCTGCTAATTCTCTTTAGTTATTATAATGTTGGGGAGGGGTCATGCTCAGTGGCTCCAGTGCATCATCAAGACATGATCAGGTCTAACTCCATAATTCAGTACTACACAGTTCATAGTCTTTGTAACATGTTTTCAACAATACATTTCTAACATTTAGAATGTGTTTAGAAACAATTATCTGAATTACCTTTACACAGACTTTAATAAATTTTAATACATTTTAATATTGCTATGAATAGATCCTGCTTAAACTACTACTTTTGCAACCAGCTGTGGCAGAATAACAGACTAAATTTCAATGAATCTAGCAGCAAAGAAAATTCTCCTCCTCTCAAAGGTGAACCAGTCCCTAGAAAGACACACACAGGAGTTTTTGGACCTTGCCATCTTTTTCACCAGCGATGCCTGAGCCTGCAGATAGGAAAGCCTAAGCTGAAGCCTGTACCAGAAATCGCCCCGGGGCACGAGCCAACTAAGGCTGATCAGGTACGTGAGCCAGCAAAATCACCTGTGCCAGTGGGATTGCTGGTGGAGTACGAGGGTATGTTGTGGAGCTTTATCCCCTCAACAGGCAGCAAAAGATGAAACGCTAATTGACTGTGAGAGTGAGTGTTTTCTATGTTTCACTTCCCGGCACCACACTTCTTTATTTCCGCCCAGCTCTGATTTACCTGTGTTGTCATAAATCCCACCCAGTCTTCCTCTCCCACCTCCTCGTACTCAGTCTTTCAGCTCTGCCTCTGATGGTTCCCTCCAGCTCCTCAGCTCTTTCTCAATGTTCTCCACTTTACAAGGTTACTGAGCCTTAAATCTTCCAGTCTCCGTCTCTGTCCTTGGGTGTCGATCCTGTGGCTCCGCCTCAGTCCTCCAAGCCTTCCGACCCTTCAGCTCTGGGTTTGCTCCACGCTACCTCGGCTACATCGGGTTCTGTCAGTTGTTGGACTTCACCGGGCCCCTCCATCTCTCTGGCTCTACCACAGACTTCCACTCCTCTGGCTGTGCCTTGTCTCTCCATTCCTCTTGCTCCGTTGGGCTTGCCTTACATCCAGCTTTACCTTGGTCTTTGGTTGCACCGTCTCTCCCAGACTTGCCAAGCCCCCATCTCCACCTTGGTTTAGTGAGCCTGCAGCTCCAACCTTGGCCCTCCAGGTCTTCAGTGTCACCTCGGGTCTTCGTCTCCTTGGCTTCACCTGGGTCTCTCCGCCTCCTCAGGCTTCATCTCAGACTGTCGTGTCACTGGTTTTGCCTGGTAGGGCTCTACCATGACTCCACCCTCCCTTGACTCTGCTGTGGGTCTGCATCCTGGCTCTTATTATGGGAGTTCCACCCTGGCTTCTCCTGTCTCTGCTTCCACCCTGGCTTCTACTTATTTCTTCTCTACCCTTATTTCTCCCTTCTTCATCTCCACTCTTGCCTCTGATTCCACCCTGGCTTGTCCCACCTTCATCTCCACCCTGGCTCATTCTGCCTCTGCTTTCACCCTGGCTAACCCTTCCTTTATCTCTTCTGTGGTGGTTCCTTTAGCCATGCCACTCTCCAGCTCCACGTCATCCACCTCCTAAGCCCCCCCTCCCCCCTCCTCTTTTGGACTTATTTTTTTTCTGTGGCACAAGGAAGCACCTTTTGGAAGGGGGCTAATGTCACATGTACAGCATGTTTAGTTCTGTTTTGGGTTTGTTCTAGTTTTATTTGTTCCTATGTTTGTCCCAGTTTCTTTTGTTCCCATTTCCCCGCCACTGGTTAGTTTCTGTGGTTTCATATTAGTTCACACCTGTTTATGTTCACCCTTATTAGTTCTGTGTATTTAAGCCCTGTGTTTGGTTCAGTTTAGTTGTCCATTATTGTTGTGTTGTTCTTGGTTATTCTGTCCCATGTTTCATGCATGCGTGTTTTATGAGTTTTAATACATTTTATTATTGCTCAGAATAGATCCTGCTTCAACTACTACTTTTGCAAGCAGCTGTAACAGTCATAAAGTTGGATGCCTTTTTTTGAAGGAAAAATCAATAATTTTCGTTAATCAGAATGATTATTTTCAAACGCCTATAGTCTAAAACAATTCATAAAACAACAACCAGTGCTATTATTATTCTATTTAATAATAATAATAATAATATCCGATAAGAAGCTGTTTTCACAAAAAAATTAAAAATATGTGTATTGTTGTGGAAATAATATATATATATATATATATATATATATATATATATATATATATATATATATATATATATATATATATATATATATATATATATATATATATATATATACATATATATATACATATATATATATATATATATATATATATGAATATATATATATATATTTTTTTTTTTTTTTTTTTTTTTTTTTAAATTGCTTCATAACATTGCATTTTAGTTCTCATCGTACTGTAAAATGATACTGAGAAGAATTCTTAATCCTCTGCCTGTTGACCACTTCTTTCAAGCCAAGGGCGATGATGTCAGGGCAAAAGTAATCATGACTGTGCACGGAAACTCACATCATACACAAACCCACACACATTCTACACACTCACAAACACATATATTCCATTCCCGTGAACAAACCCAAGAGACCAGCTCTGGGTGTAGAGCAAAAAATGTATCGCAGATGTTGTGAAAGTGTTTGGAACTTTGCTCACCATAGCAGAGGCAATAAATCTGATGTTGTGGTCTGAATTTGGAATGGTGAGTTTTTAAAGATTCTTCTCCATTTGTGTTTTTAAATTGTGCGTGGGTCAGAGTGCCGGTTGAGAAATGCTGTTTCTGTAATGGCCCAATTCATCTGGGCCTGTAAGAATGACTGGCTCTCATGATCCTTTTTATAACCTTGTTCTTTGAAGCTTTTTGCTACTAATTCTGAGGGTTAAAAATAGATCCGTCCGTGTTTGGTTAGAGTCAAGGATCTTACACTACTGATAAATCCTTCTCTGTCTAGAACAAGTCTTTTTTTATCTCTCTAAATACTCCATTCAACCTCTGAATTGTGTTTTCAGGTGTGTCTGTTTGCTCTGGTTTCTCTATGAATACGTGTACTTTCATGCCCTCTGATGGCTTTTTAAAGCTACAGTGATTTAAATCTCATAGAAAGAATCAAGATGCTTATAAGGACAGCAGCAGATGTCGCCTCCCGGGCAAATGTGAAGTCAATCCATGTCTTCACATCATGGATCATTATTTATTGATTTATTCAGTCAAGTGTGGAGCACATTGTTTATCCCTGCTTATTGTTTAATATTGAATTAGTCTGTGAAGACAAATCCCCTTTATTTGTGCCTGTTGTACCCCTGTATCTCTAGGTTCAAATTTTTTTCACTTCAGAAACATGCTGAGAAGAATATGGGTAGGAATTGCATTGATTACACAAACATGCATTTGATACAGAAATGACTATTTATTTTCAAAAATAAGTTTAAGGAATCCAGTGATATATGTAAATAATCAATAATCAGATTAAAGTGCCAAATATCAGTTATACAAAAGGGAATCTGTACAAAAGGAGGAAATACATGATTGAAGGTGTCTTTGGTTAGAAGAAATGACTGCTCGACTGACTTCGGGTTTTAAATGCGAGAGCTTTGGTGGGCTCTCAGTAACTGCATAGGTCCGAAGAGTCTGCCTTCATCAACGACAATGTCAACAATATCTGGATAAATCACTGTTTACAAAAATCAAACAACAGATCACTGGGAATGGAGCAGTGCAGACTAAAATCACAGATCTCACTGTAGCTGTTCTCTTTGGTGTCGGCGGTCTTCTTGCTTATTTGTTGTTTCTTAAACAAATCAATCAGTTTGATTGTCTTAAATCCATGTTAAAGCTTCTACTGAGTTCCATGACTTCTTATCCGGGTTCTCCATTCCTTTTTATCAGTCAAACTTTTAAGGCACCATGGCTGAAAGTTATGGAAGGATGCCTTTTCAGGAAGCTCTTTGGTCAGGCCTAATCCATCTTTGTTGCATTAAGCCATATGCAGAGGTCCAGGGCCCTCAGATGGAGTCTCTGTGGCCTTGGAATGACAATGTTATTGGCTGGTGTCACTAGGTTTGGTTTTATAGCGTCCCCATTGACTGAAACAGATGCCCTCACTTTATCTTGGCTGGTTTGAGCTCCTTGACTTGCATGTGTAATGTTTTGTGGACAGCAAGAGTTCTGGACTGACAGAAACCCTTTCCACACTCCTGGCATTTAAATGGCTTCTCTTTGGAATGGATGTACCTTTAGAGAACAAAAGAAAGAGAATAGTTGTGGTTTGTTAATGGATGTAGGCATGTTTACAACTTAAACAACACAGATTTTAAAGTTGTCCGAGCTTCTTTTCTTGGATTAAATATCCTGCGCAGCAGTTTTCTGCCAAAAAATGTGAACTAGTGAAACGACAGCAAAGATAGCGCAATAGTTAGCTGTCTTGTTATGACAAATCTTTGAGTCCGCAAATGTTAATTAAATCACAAACATGATGTATATCTAGTTATAATTGTCAGTCAGGAAAATAGCCAAGATCATTACTGAAGAATTGGAGGAGATTGTTCAGCATGTCTCAACTAATTTAAATCATACTTAAAGTTCTGGAATAACAAATGTCATAAATCACAAGAGCAGGTGTGGTTTGAAAAAAACAAGAAACTGGTTTGTTTGTCTAAATCTGTTCTGGCAGAACCTTAAGTTCAATATTTTTTTTAAAATACAAGATAAATTGATTTATTGATATATATATACACACTGATTTAAACATACACACAAAATATTAATTCAGTTATATATAAATTAATAGTTGTTTTTGTATGTGTATATGTGCACATTATTATTTTAAATTTACCCTGTGATATTTTCTAACTGGAATGATGGAAGAGATCATTATGCAGTAATGCATGATGAGGTCATGATTGGAAAAGAATCTGCAGGTAGTTATGTGTTTGTGTGTGGGCCAGAGTTTGTGATACCATACATTTATGAATGGGCAGGTATGAGCAGGAATGTGTTTCAATATTGTCTCTAAATCATCTGATATTAGATCACTGAAATGACATTACCTTACCTCTCTCATCTCATCCTGCCCCCCGAATCCCTAATGACATATGACACAAGTCACAACCATACAGCACGCTCATCTGTGTGCGTGCGCTCATGGATCAACAGGTTGTAGGACTTGGTGAAGTGGCGGCCACAGAACTTGCACACAAACTCCTTTTTCGTCTTGGATGGGAGTCGTCCTCGGCTTGGTTTTCTTTCCGGTGAGGAGAGCTTGGCCACATCCAGCAGGCAGCCTAATGAGGGCGAGCGCACGTGCCCGTTGTTAGTGCTCAGATCTTCCGCCTTCAGGGCGTCATCCTGTGTGGCGGCCGCCGCCAGGTTGGCAAAGTCAAAACGGGGTTTGCTTTTGCTAGACGCTCCAGACCCAGGCCCGGGGGACTCCTGTTTGGCAGGCTGGACGAGATGGGGAAACAGAGGGATTGAGGGGAGAGGGAAGCGGGCGTCCACCAGGCCAGGCAGCTTGGAGAAGGTGCAGCGTGGCAAAGTGAACGGTGGGTAGCCCAGAGTCCACTGGTGGAGGTGGACAGCGTGCAAGGCACTGAAACTGTAGATGCTGGGCATGTGGTCGGCAGGCAAATGCAGCCCGTTGGAGGTCTGAAGGAAGGAATAGTTTGCCAGCTGCAGAGAAGGATGAAGGGGCACGGGTGCTGGGAGCGTTTTACTGCCCATGACTGATTCCAGAAAGTTTCTGTAGGAGACAAAAACAGAGAAAAATTAATGAAGGGAGATTAGCACAGTCTTAAAAATAATACACCTTCAGACATCTATTGAGAATCCACACACTGTGGTTGCATTTTCCATTTTCTATAGGCCTATATTATGCGTTACTTAGAAACGTCTTGCTTTAGAGGACTGAAGGGACTTCCCTAAAAAGAAAAAAAAAAGATGAAAAAAAAACACGCTTACACTAACGTCAAGACATAAAGTGCACTTGTCAAGCGAGGCACCTTGTCTGACATATTGAAAGCGCATACTGAGCACAAAGCTATGCTCAAGCCTGCCAGATGAGTGTGTGTGCATGTACATTTTGGCATAAGCGTATACTGCATGCCGAAAATATGCCTATGGCCATGAAGACGAAAGCAGGTGACATACCTGCCTCAACTGTTTAATCAGGTTGGATGAGAACAGACACAAAGCACAATAACTCCTCTTTGTCTCATCAGGAACTGCAAGGACACACACACTCATGCAAACAGGCTTGGTGTGTTTACAGTGTTACTCATATCGTCTGGAGGATTTTTTTTTCACACCGTTTTATAAGTACCACGTGAAATGCAACAACGTGTTGTCTGTTAGATTACTTTGAATACTGTACAAAACGCGAGTATATGGATGCCAGATATGGTTCTAGTTACGATGGATAAGGTCAAAGAGCTGCTAAATCTGTTTAAAAGTCACAGCCTGTGTGTCATGTTTTGAAAGTTCCGTAAAGGTCAAGAAAAAAATAAAATAAAGTCACGTCGCTAGAAACATTTCCAGCTGAAGGTCTATGTAAAGGATGATGCTTAATTTGTGTGTATTTCTGTCCCGATTATACTCAGGAAAGAGTCTGATCAGCGGTAAATAAAAAGTGAAATAGCCCTAATTAGTCTTTCTTAAGCTCAAAGCTCCCCTGGGGATTTGGACGCTCTGATCATGACGCAGAAGTAATTGACTTTTACTTACGGGGGTCATTAGAGAAGATCAGGACTCGCTCCCGAGAACAGGCTCGTACCCTTAACCCTTTGAAGTCCACATACCTTTAAAACGAGTGACGAAGGGGGATTTGTTACCTGAACTGTCTGCTTAACCGTTAAATCTAACGCCAGTTGAAAGTTTGGGGGAGAATAGTCGTTTCTGAATTATGGGATTTCACAAGTGCTTGGACATTTTTCCAGGGACATCGTTGGCTAATTAGTCGGATTTGCGCACTGTGTCTGGGTAAATCGCACAGATTTTGTCCCCACGCCAGACCCAATTAGTGTTGTGGGACTAAAGACGACTATCCCAGACAAGGTGGTGAAAGAGTCTCGAAAATCACACCACAATTTGGTGATTTCGGGTCTACTCGCATCCACCCTGAGATGTATATCTCTAACGTGACACATCCTATATAAAATGTGGTGAAACATTTTTTTTTTTTTTGTATCATTAAAAAAAGAATAATAATTAAAATAGGATTCTGCAAACACCCATCAGTGTGCAAACACTCCAATATATTGTCAGACGCATGGCAAGTGCCTACAGTTTGCGCCCTCATTGTGGCCTCTGTCTATCAGCAATCTTTCTTATCAATAACTGTGATTGCTCAGCTTTCATTAGTAGCGCGTTGAGCGCGCGGAGGTCATCAGTGTTTTATCTCTCGGTAGGTGTGAATGTTCGCCTGTCGCGCATACGGAGATCACAGAGAAATCTCAACGTGTATTACAGGAATTAATCACGGTCTCGAGGTTCATGAGTTAACGACGGGCCTTTGGTCAATCGTGCAACGATTATCAAGTAAGTGTATGTTTTCTTTTTTCCGCGCAGCCCCCCGAGAGGATGTGATCACTTAACCCTGGAGAGAGGGAAACACACCATTCGTTAAGCACCGTCAACAGTTGACTAAATATACAAATATATTTAAGTATAGTGGAGAAGGTCTAGCTCTTCTTTGTGTTTGCAGTTTTATGTAAAATGTGTTTGCCTGTACAATAGCATAAGGAAAAGAATGACAGTGTAACATTTTAAAATAATAAAGGGCACCGCATATTTTGCCAGGTTTAGACTGATGCCTCTTGTGTAGTCAGATCAAATAATAACCTATAAATGTTAAACCTGAATAGGTTACTCTGAAAATACTGATATACTTTATTTATCAGCAGGCCTGTACTAATTTTAAATGCTTTGTCTTTTAATTATACTGGTTGTGATATCTACATTCGTTGAATTTTCTCTATATAAATTAAATCGTGAATAACTGAAATGTTTTGACAGCAGTCATTTTGGACAAGAGTGGCATCCAGTACACATTTTTTACATGAATATATTAGGCCAAAATTGTAAACGTTATTTGAATTGATCCTAACCTTTATTCATCAATACCTAATAAATTTAAATTGTCGGATTATTTCGATTATATTTAGCCTGAAGGCATTTAGAACACTTTAAATGCAAAATTAAATCGTTCAACTAAAAAAAAAACAAAAAAAAAAACAATTAATACATATTTTAATACAAATATGCCTATATTAAAAAAAACAAATAGCCTATATATTCCACATTACTTTTTTTGTATTAAATGAACGATTTATTTTAAGATTATGTATTTTTTTTTAAGTGACAAAATATATTTGTTTTAATTTTTTGCCAAATTTGCTGTTTCCGCAAGACACTCTGAACGAATAGCGCTTAAAATAAACCGAAACAAACGAATAACCAATTTTCTCAACACCGAGCATCAGTGTAAAACTGCAGCGGTCCATTCAAAGCATAGCCTGCACGAAAAACCACTCGAGACCATCGACCACAAGGACACGCGTGGTTTAGGAAAAAAAGAGGTAACTTTCTATGGATGCATAATAAAATCTAAAGTTCACGATTTGTTTCTACGAATTCACGTTTGTTATAGCCTATAGTTTTTAACGAAAAACATCGGATGACATCACAGCGGCTACAAAGCTTTCCACAGACTAGGCTAAATTTATCAGATAGCCTATATTCGAATCTTTGATTTTATTTATTAATTTATTTGCGCAATATTAACGTTGAAAAAACAAAATTATTTTATTCCTCAAACAAATATTTTAGATGTTTTCACACCACTTATGATCAATAAGACTCTAGAATGCGCATCCCACCTGTTGATCACTGACCGATCACTATTAAAGATCATCATTCACACATTAAATACTTTGCCGTAAGTTTTATCTGCTTTGAACAACAAATTACTATGCAATTACAATGCAATTACTAAACATTTTAAAAGTTTTGCAAGTTATGCTGTACAAGAAATTTCTCGCTCAACTAATTCATTCTCAAGTGCACTTGAACATAACGCATTTGTTGTTCACGCCTACCGCAGGAAATCACCGCCAATATACAGACTATACGTCTTGCAAAAGTAGTAAAAGCTTGTCAAACATATTCCAAAATGCCTGAAACTATTTACCAGATCTTGGTGAAGCAGGACGATCCAAAATAAGAGGATTTACGATCACTTAGTCGTCCCACAGCGTTTCAAACTTCAGTGCAAAACTCTCAGGCGGATCGGAGAAATCTTCGTCTTCCTCAGCATGTTCTCGCAGCAGAGACACGGGAAAACACTGAAGTTCACACAGCTGTGGTCCAGCGGTTGTGCGCTGTGAGTATTTGGTTACTCGGGGTAGAAACTCTCTCTCTTACTCTAGCTCTGTCTTGTGGTCCCAAAGTCAAACCGCCTCTTTATTGTAACCCAACCCGCGACGTCATACAGCCAAACCCCCAACATACTGAAGTGAAGTTTCCTCCACTGGTACAGCAGCGCTCGACGCTAGAGGACCGAGCACATGCACTTATCACTGCCTGCATGTCAGAGGACTGAACTCTACTGCAACCTTTGAACATTTTACGTTGTCAATAAAGTTTGCAGGTCTTTCACCACATAATGAGAATAGAAGGTTTTCCCGAAGACGGAAAGAGAAATGAACAATAGGCTAATTAAATAATTAAAATGGATACTTTTAAATGTTTAGTGAACATTAGGCTATGTGTATTATTTCGCTGTTGTTGTTTTTTATTATTATTATTATTATTATTATTATTATTATTATTATTATTATTATTATTATTATCGGACTTAGACTAGAAGTTTGCATCCCAAAGCCGAGCCTCGGGTAGCAAAATAATCATATTTAGCTAATTAACGCACTCATCAATACAACATAACGAAGAAAGTCAAAGAATTCTTATTTTAAACGAGCTTCTGTGCGAGATGGGGCGGCAACAAATCAAGCTTCACTTTTTGGTAATTAACGTAAATATACAACTGCCACCTCTCACCTCTGCGAGAAAGAAATGAGAGACCGGTTTTAAACGTCCCAAAACCATTAGTCAATTTGTCACCCCGACCCCAGTGAAGACAGATTTAGCACGAGCTTCATTTGCGTTACACAGGAAATGTGAATTCGAGAACTTCGAGCACTTATCTTTGATACGAACTTAAGTGCTGTGGAAATTCTTGGTATAAACGTTTCCTCTTGGGGTCAAACACACCTAGGTTAGTGTAAACTGTGAAGGTGAAAAATTCACGTAATCTGCAGTTGTATAGGCTATGTAAGACAGAAAGAAAAGTTAGTTTAATTTAAAATGGAAATAGAAATAGACAAATGATCTAAATGGAATGTGCTCTTTGATTTCAGCAAATTCCTAAATTTCAAATCCATTGCACGCATTGCTGTTTTTATAGGAAATAAACGGTACATTTTCACTAACTCTGATTCTTGACTGGGGAAATCTGTTGTGACGTCACCCCACATATATTCCTCCGAGATGCAGGTCGCAAGTTCCTTCGTGAGACGCACAAAGACAGCAGTCTCAATGGGTCAGAGCAAGACAAGGACGCTGCTGTGCATCTGTTTAGCGCTCAATACGCGCCACCTGGTGGCGAAAGCGCGTACAATTGCAACCCAGCTACTGCAGAGGCGCTCATCCCCACTGCTGGAGATCTACTTTCGTGCAGAATCTAGTTCCAAACATGTTCTAATACAACTACCTGTTTTCAAGTGATCCGTAGACTTTGTTTAGCTTTAGGCGCGTTTGCTGAGAGCTGGAAGTAAATTGGCACCTATAATATTGTGAGTCATGCTTTTGACTTGTTTGAAAAGCCTGTTGAACAAAAACAATCAGAAGTAAAACCTCAAACATTCGAGTTCTGTGATGGGAGTGTGTATTCATGTGTGAGATGTTTGGAGGGTTTTGTTTAAGCTTAGAAGCTGGATTAATTCCCTCTCTCATGCAAGGATTTAATTGCTAACTGCTTTTTATCTGATTTCAAATGCACAAACTATTAAACTATCCTTAGGCCAATTTTACCGATCATCTGCACAGAGATAGGTAAAATGCTGAGTGCAAAGGCCCATGCAGTTTATTCCGGCTGAATTTTCTCTGTTGACTTTATGAGAAAATTCTGGCTGTCTGTGAGTCCATGTTGCATCACTAAGCACAATAGCGCAATAGCCCTGACCTCAGGAAATTAATCAGCAAACCCTGCCACAGAAGCCATGCGCCCACTCCTTGGGTGCATATAATAAAAAACAGCGGGTAGACATCATTTACATTTTTCGAGGGAAAAAGAAAACACACTGTAAAGAATAGATTTGGTGCGAGCGCGAGTTGCGCACGTTTGAAGCGCAGCTCTCTCTCACACACACACACACACACACACACAATACGCTCTGCACATGCACACACACGCGCACATACGGCTGACTGAAGATAAAAAGAACTGTTTACAGCTCACTTACATATTTCATCACGTCTATTTACATCACTTTCACTAATCTAAACACTTCAGCCACTGAAAGTTTAACATTTCAAAGTCTGTGAAGTCAGAGAGCTGCTCTCAAATTCTGAACTACTGATGGCTGTCTAAATACAGGCCCCTGCCTGCGTCTATCCGGCTTTTTGGAGTCCTGATATATACACGTTAATATATTTTTCTAAGGCAAACCTGAGTTATACTGCAAGTTAAAAGAACCATGAACTCACCATTTCTAATTATTTTTTTACATAACTGATTTACTGAAAGACGATTTCACCACCAATCGCATGGATTTCTATCACGTACGAAAAAAAAAAAAACCTGCCTGCAACACAGATGTCCTCTCTATCGCTAACTATGTTACTTATGGAGTAGGCCTACACAAAAATTTAATAATAATAATAATAAAATAAATAAAACTTTTCCACGCAGTTAGTTTAAATCCACACAAGACTAAAACAAGTTCAGTTAAACAAATAATGTTAAGTGGTTCAACAAATTAAAAAAAATTAAGTGGACTGAATATAATGGAAATATTAAAAAAAAAAAAAAAAAAAAAAAACTTCTGAAATTTAGTTGTTTCTGCTCTTTTTAACCAAGTAATTTAAACAGGCATTAAAAATGTTTTTAGCTCTTTTATGTCAGCAATACTACGGCACTTTTTGTGGATGGATATTGTGGTTTTTGTAAAAAAAAAATTGCCTTTGATCGCCATGTCGGAGCAGGTGTGTCATGCTACAAGAAGTATGAAGAATTTCAAACAAAGCATATATCACAAAAACATGTCATTTGACCAAATAAGTATCACATTGGCCGTTGTGGGTTGTGTTTTGTGTTTTGTTTTGGCACAGGCTCAGTCACTTTCCCGGTTTCACTCTTTGCTACTCAAGATTTCTTTTTGTTTTGACAAGTGATTCCTCAGAAGTTAGCAAGGGTTGCAGTTAAGAACTGTCAATGTTAAATGCTAGCTAGCTGGCTAGTTCAATCTACTCAACAACACACAATATAGGGGCTGTCCAAATACAGACACTTGTGGTCTTTGCTCTTGACCACCTGCGTGCCATATTTCCTGTTTCTGGCCAAAGTGTCAAATTGGGCAGGAAGACTGCAAGTGTGTGTAGAACTTTTGATTATCCAATGGGACACGCTTACAACATTGATTTGTAAAAATGTAAGTAACTAGTTTTACTAGCTTTTATTTATACAGTTTGTACATTTAATAGTTAATACTTTAAAATAAGCTTATGAATTTATGTGCAGTAGCCCAAATGACAATGTTTAATTGTGGTGCTTCTTGTTAATTGATAAAAAGCAGTTGCCAACATTTACACATATTAATCTCTGTACCAAAAAAATTGCAGCACCTTACATTTTACACAAATTATATGTAATCTAATTAATGTAAGTAAATTACTTTACACTGCATAGTTGTCCTTGGAATCTTGCAATTTTGGGGCATTGAGTTCCTAAACATGACGAATGATGGGATATGCTTAGCCACAAATACCGCTCCAAAGTGTGGATTTAGTGTGCATTAACGGTTTTCTTGCATGCTTACTTCCTATCACTTGCTCAGGCTCTCAAGTAGCCAAGACCTTAAGTGTGAGTATTGGGACAGGCCCATAGTAGCAAATCTCGTTTCAATATTTACGGACATGGCGTTACCAAGTTTCCCATGATTTTTCCCAGTGAAATCAGACCCGACAGCTCAGAATATAAATAATCATAATTAAAGGCCTACTGCAGTAAATCAGTTTAAAGTAAAATATGAATTTGAATGTGTACAGCAACAAAATTAAAGTGTTTTTAAGACTTCCATAGTGCTGCTTTTAAGTTTGTATTTGTGTCATATTTGATTGTGGTCAGATTATTTAGTCCTTTATATAGTCGTTTCCAGTTTCAAATGTTCTCAACAGTCTCACTAGCATGCAAAAATCAGGAAGAAACCCATGCATTAGCTTCTTAATAAAAGCAATCACAGCTGTTCATATATTAGAGAAGAGAGCTGGAGAGATGTATAGGGCTGGGTTGTGAGTCAGCTGGATGGAATGGGGCTTGGTGCTTCTCGGGGAGGTAATCCAGCACGACTTTACGTTCAAACTGAAACCGCAAAGCCATAACGATGCCCCTTTAGGTCACTTATTCCCTCTACAAAAACAACAGGCTTTTAATGGCTAATGAAGAACAGAGGTGTAGCTTCACTGAACCTCTCGTGGTTACGTGAAACTGCAGTGTTTTTAGCTCAGATGGCTTTGGAGGTGATTGAGATAATTGAAAGAGCTCAGAGGTGCTTCTAATACTTTACGGGTAAAAGGCTGTGTTTAGACTTAGGAGGGATCATCTTTTGACAGACCTCTTGATGGTGACACATGCCGGATGGTATTTATGGAAGAAATTATTATGCTTTCATAGGAAGTGTTACAGCTGCTGCGGATGATGATGTTCGTAATGAATACGCACAGGTTTAGTCTTCAAATCCTAGATGAATATGGGTCAGATGTTTGTTAATCCATTTTTTCTGTGTAAAATCCATTTCTCTTTAAGGACACGTCAAACAATTTCCCAAAGAGGGTGTGAACAGAAGGCACTAGGTTTGACCTGTTTCAACAGTATTTGCATTTACTAAGTCTCTGCTAAATAATTACAAACATACACCCTGTGCTTGAATTTGTGAGCCCTGTTCTCTTATCCTAATCCCGTCCTATTGGATTTCATACCCCTGAGTTAAAGCCAACATTAGAACATCGATTAAGCATGAACAAAGTCATGGAGTGTTTTAATTTGATTATGTTACATAATATCTTTAGCCTTCTTTCCACAGAAGGACTTGTTTGAGCGGACATAAATTCCTGAGGAAAATGTAGTTATTTTTGTCCTCCAGCCTCACATTTTATGGAATCTGTATGTTTCTTTGTGCCAACTTTAACAAAACGCAAAATACTTTTTTTTTTTTTTTTTATAATGTGTTTCAAGTAGCACAATGTAACAGACATCATGTTTACAGTACATAGGAACTACTGGTGAATGTAAAGCCTCATTGTGTCTTTGATGACAATTTTAACCACTAATTACTTAATCTAAGTCACTCAGTCCAAAATTGCACTTCGGTAGAGCTGCTGGCACTAATATATGACCAGTAAACTAATTTTGTATGTGTACTGCTGTGTTTCTATAACTAAAATCGGTTTTTATTGACATTATTGAATCTGTCAGATTCATGCAATGGACCAAAAACAAGTGAAGGTCATTCAGAGTGTTATCCTCCTAATTTTTCATATATTAGATAAACAAATTTTAAATAAATGGCTAAATGTAGAGGTCCTGTGTCATTTTTATATTTAGATATTTGTCATAATGACCAAATGCACTTAGTAAAGTTTGTAAGAGTTTTTACTGGCCAGTAGAGTCGTTCTCCTATTCGACAAGTCTGTTCTTCATTTTTGCTTCAGTATGTCAGCATCCCTCTCTTGCTCTATGTTTCATCTTCTATCTGTGCTGACCATGTTAAGAACAGGAAAAACATCAGTTGGAGCATTTGACCTTTTAAAAAAATATCCGCAGGACTTCATGAAAACAAATTCTCTTCGGCTGAGGTCTCTTTCCCTCATGTCCAGCCTGAAAGAGTGCGAGAGAGGGAGGGATAACGAGAGGGAGCTCGAAGGATAGATGTGTAACACTCCTCGGTCTCTCTTCTAACCCCTGTATGGCCAGTGATAAATGTTTTTATCACGGCTGAGCAGAAGTGTCAGCATGGGTCAAGCTCCGTGTGAGCTGAGGGAATGTTCTGCGCCAGAGAACGAGTATGGCTGAATGCAAAACATTTCAATAAAGCCGTAAAACAACAGTGTTATCAGATCTTAGGCAAACCGAGGGGAGGAACCAGCACACTGATAAATTAAACAGCTGATACTTTCAACGAAACACTCCCAGTCTCCGATTTATGCAAATTAAGTTCATAAATGTTTCGTAAAACGTCTCATTTCAAGAGTAAATGCTTTTGGCTTACATTCATCCACACAAATCATCCTAAATCATAATGATCGAAATGTGTGGCTTAGATTTGGGGGGAAGTGTTTTGTAACTGAAATGTCATATAATTATGACAAAAACACAAGTTTGCGAATTCTTTTCAAGGTTATGGCTGTGACCCAGCCTCCAAAGTGCTCTTTCCATTCATCTGTACAGTTGCTGATCTAGAGCAAATAAGGGTCAGAGAAAAAAAAAAAAAAAACATTAACCCTTCTTCCACACACTCAGAAATACAGAAAAAGAAATATGTTTCTGTGTATATGTTCATATAAAGGTCAGAAACATTTTACAACTTCTGTTCTGCCCACCCACAGAGCCTCAAGAGAATTCTGGTTTCTTATTGGTCTATTTTGAAACCGGGAGAGAATGTGTCTCTATATAGAGTAAGTCTGAATCTGGGAATGGGTTGGTAGATCTGGTGGGACCATCCACTTAAGAACGCCAGGAGTGAGTGTGTGTGTGTGTATTTGTGTGCATATACGCTTTACTTTAGACCATCAGGGAGCTGTTGATGAGCATTTCAGCTGTGCTTGGGAAAACACAGCAAATCCACTGCTCTCACCCCAGAGTCCCACAATCCAGTGTGTTTTGCCAGAGTCAGGGTTTATAGGTACCGATCGGCTCGCTCTTTAATCTGCTGATGATTTAAGATCTGCCGACGGACGCTCCGCCACTTGGTGGGTTCACTGCATTGATGGCAGGCCGATATAAGCGGCGTCGAAAGTTAAACAAAGCGGGCAACAATAACACGAACATTAGAGCAAAGGTTCACAAATTTGTATAATTAAAATTAGCCCTACCTTTTAGGAGCAGCTTGAGGAACTTGATGTTTTCCAGATGTCACAACTTCAAAACGCTAGCATTTGCATCTTTAGCCAGGAGCGAAACACTTCAAACCTGACCTGTTTGACTGCAACATGTTTTAAGCTGTGTAAAAAATTATTTTACAGTATTTGGCCTTTGACCTTCTAAAGATGTGAGGTCCAGTTTAAAGCTGTCAGGGTCATTGTGGTAAAAGTACTGAGCATTTCGGCATTTAGTGCCTCGTAGCACTGTAAACTGAGCGAGATCTGATGAGACTCAGTATTCTCTCAGCACATTTGATTTAGCTATGAGGTTTGGCTGCTGCATTTCAGCAGATTTGTTTCTCCACTTCTTATTATTTGCGTTCTGATATTATGACAGTGTAATTGGCTCTAAAAATCCCTGCTGTGCGTGAGACCAGCAATAGCTATATTTTATAACAAACCTGAAAGGCTCCAACTTAGCCATGGCACACAGAAAACCATTAACAGGTTGGTTAGCACTATGTTGCCCTTTATCCACAGTTAACAGTAAGAACATCTGGTTGAATTGCAACGTGAGAGATTGATGTTGGATCAAAAACATTCATAAAATAACTCACCCGAAAATGAAAATTCTATAATCATTTTCCTACTCTTATGTAATTCCAAACCTGTATGACATTTTCTATCAACCTGGTTTCATAAAAATACGTACCTCTGTGAACTTTTTGTGCAACACCATTTTTACGTACCTTATGCACGTTTCGCCGCAGTTTCAAAGAGAAATGTCCACTGAGTGGCGCTTAAACACGTTCAATAAATGAACCCTGGCACGATTTTATTACATTGATATAGGTACGTATTGCTGTGTTTTTATTATGTTGCTTCAGTTACGTTTTGCGACAGTTCAGAATTCAAATAACTGGGGACTGTCGCAAAAAGTTTATGCTCTATCGTATTGGAAATAATATGCCCTATACCAAATCCAACCCTAAACCTACCCGATAGTATTAACAAATGCAAAACTGATATAAAAACGCATTTGTTGATGAAACCATGCTATTTCAACTTCCTTTTACACAGATTTGAATTGTTTTGTCGAACCATGGTTACACAGGATTCAAACCAGAGCTCCTCGCCTCTAAAGGACATCTCCGTAATCCGTGAGCTACCTTACAAACCTTCCATCTATGAAAACCCATAGATATGAAGCTGGATACGTGCAATGCTAACATTCCAAAGCATCTGTTTTCAAATCTTCCAGTATATTAATATTGTTTTGAAGTCATAACATGATATTCTTCAAGTAATTGTGTGAAAATTATGCTTTATTAATCGATATCTGTAAATTTGTGAGAAAAGGAATAAAGGGTGCCGGAGTTTTACTGCCTCTTGTGTTCTTTTGGAAACTGAATTGATATGCACTTATTGGTACGTATTTTCGTGTATTGTTATAAAGTGCACCCAGGTACGTTTATGCCATGAGATCAGGTAGTTTTTTATTCTGTGGAACATAAAGGTCTTAGTGTTTTTCGAAGTCTTTGGTAACCAAAACTGTTTAGTTACACACCTCAAAAATATGTTATAAAAGAAAGATAATCATTTGATCTACAGGAAGGTTTTTGGATTTATAGGATTTGACTGTGGGCAGAGCTGCCCAGTTCAGCCTTGTAGAATTAGAAACCAGGCAGTCAGCAAAACTGACAAAAACTGAGATTGACTTACAAGAAGAAATAGCTTTTGTCTCTTTATCATGCTGCACCCGGTTAGGACACGGTTTTAGAGAGCAAGTGCTAAATAAATCTGTTGCGGTTGATTTGATGACTGGCCCCTTACTTCTTCTTTCAGGTGTTGTGTTGTAGGCTGGTGGGATTAACAGACATGTGAAATACATGTTTGAAGCTCAATGAATAGATTTGTCACAGATTTGTTTAAGTTCTGCTGCTCAGAGTAACATGTCTGTGAGCTCAGGAAATGTGAGAATTCTCCTATGTACTATTGAAAACTCTCTCTTCCTCTTGCTTTTATTTAGCAAAATGACCTACAAGCACCAGGGACTTTTAAACTCTGAACATACGTTTTATTGAGGCATTATAAACATCTCTCTCACCCGTTTTCTCTTTTCCTTCCTCTTTTACTTTGTCACATTGGCAGGGTTTCAATGTAACCTGAGAGCCATCGTTTTAAATGATGTTTTATTAAATTGGTGTTTGCATCAGTTGTACCGAGGCCCTTGTGAAATGACAAAAAATGCTTCTCTAGAGGTTGTCTGAAATTGGAAATTGCAAGATATCATGAGACCTCATTAGAAACACACTTGCATGATGGTGTGGGGATTCAAAGTAAATGGGATTTAATTTATCTGCAAATCTGCAAAAGGAAAGTATTTCAGAGAAATAAGTTCTAAAAGGACCTTTCATGATATTTAAATCAGTTAAATAGCCCTGAGCTTCTCACTGCATCTTAAAAGTCAGTTTTCTAAAATATTATAAACTACACTATATATGCAATATTTTATGATGTAGCTCAGTTTGGGAGAACACAAGAGTTATAGAAAGAAAACACACTCATTGGTTGGTTTGAAAGTAGAGACATTACGACTGAAATTCAGTGCAAAAAGTTTATTCTAAATAAGGTCTTCATCTCCCATTAGTTTTTATATTTTGAAAGACAGACATGAGCTCATGATTTACACAGTTGATGTTACTTCAGTAGACCTCAGGCAGCAACTATTAGGTGTGTTAAATGTTTTAATAGCCGCTTAGAAAATAATAAGACAAACCCTTACAATCTTGCTCTGAATAAATGACAAGAGCGCTGAGTTCTCACACAATGTTCTCCCATTTCTCTTTTCAATCCTTCGTTCACTCTGTTTTCTTTAGTTCTGTTGAACGTGACAGTTTAACGTAATAAAAAAAAGGCACAAATGATAATATTTTGAAAAAGAGATTGTATTTCAATTTCTTCTCTGGACTTGTTGGGTAAAAACAATTTATAATCCTACTAATAATAATTATTCAACTAATTGATTTAAATATTAGTGTATTTGGATGTGGGTGTGTATACAGTATAAGTACTTTCTCGCTTTTTCTTCTGTGAATATTTTAGAGATGAATGTCAAATCTGGCATAAATCACTGCTGCAAATCATCTATAAAAATTCATTCAGATTTCCTTTAATGAACATAATTAATTCTAATGCTGCAGTATTTATTTACATATGTCATACTGTATATTATTTATACATTTATACTTTATCCAAAGACTTACAGTATTACTGGGAAAGACTTACTCAAAGAAAGTTCCACTGAAGCTAGTTCATTGATAGTCCTTACCAGGTTTGAACCTGGAACCAGTTACTGTCCTAGATCTTAAACCACTACCCTACATCACCCCAAAAAAGTGTAAGACTCAGTCATCAAAGGCCTGGTGGTATGTGCGTGTGTGTGTCTGTCTGTCTGTCTGTCTGTCTGTCTGTCTGTCTGTCTGCGTATGTGAGAGTATCTTGGCATGCATGCAGAGAATAATAAATGATTATACTGCTGGCAATAACAGTGCTTGTAAATCATGCTGTTTGGATGCTCTCATGCATCCAGTTACCAGATGAGAAACAGGGAGCTTGGTATGGTTTTGTTATGCATTAGAAAACAGTAAAACACTGCCCTGAATGATCAATCAGCTACTCACACTACAGTATACAAACAGATGCATACAGTATGTGTGCATATTTGCATATGTGTTTTATGTTTTGTATCATATTTGCTACATAAATTTCAGGGCTTATAGAATGTGGAGCCATAACTGAATAAAAATATAGTTACTTCAGTCCAGTAAATATTGCTAATTATTGGTAATATTAGTTATTATTACATTTACTAAAAATAATTAAAGATTTCCATGGAAAAAGATGTGCACTGGATATACTAAAAGGCCTGAACTATCATAAAAAACTTTATAAAAAAGTATGAACTATCAATCAGAGGGCAGGGTACCTGTAGTAGATTGTGTGTAACAGGTTTTTCAGCACAGAATTGATCATGTTGGTAATTTAGAAGCCTTAGATATTCATGCATCAAATATGAAACAGTAGGCTTTATAGGGTTAATTTATATTAAGACATAAAATGTTAATTTATACATGAAATACATGTAGAAATTAACATTAACCAAGACATTTTTTAATAATGCATAATAAGATATTAATATGTAATAAATGCTGTTATTGTTGTTTATTGTTATGTCATATTATCTATAATCTTTACATATATAATCTATTTGTAAAATCGCAAATGATTTTTACATATTATATATAGTATTTCTAGCTTAATTCTCTCCCTAAAAGAAAACTTCACATTTTCCTTCTGTAAAAGGAGAGAGCACAATGAAAATATCTGCGTATGTGTGCAAGTGTGCTGGCATGCTTTAAAGTTTGATGAAGAGCATATAATATGTGTGTCGTTCCGTGTGATGTAGTGCGCTCAGTACATATGTATGTATGCGTATATGTTCTGCTGGTGTTTGATGTAGAGTGTGTTTTACCTGTGGAGAGTGTGTGTAGTAATCAGTCCCATCTGTACAGACTCAGCCAGTAGCCAGATTGATGTCAGGGAGTGAACACACACACAAACATACACACACAATGTGAAACCTTTAATGGTGTGCATGAGAGTACTTTCAGAGCATGTGTATGTATTTGTGTGTGTAAGTGTGTGTGTGCAGGTGCATTGGCTGTGCAGGATCCATCAGCTGCGCCAGTGTAAACAGGTCCCATGTGCAGGAGATCGGTATCAGTTATCTGAGGGAAGTGGCATTTAACTCCAAACTCAGAAACACTGAGTAATGATACAGGAGTGGGGTATGTTTAAAATTAGAGAGCGAGGCAGTGGGGTGTGGGGGAACTATTTGCCAGTATGTGTAAAGCACCATCAGAGGTAGCTGTGATCCTTCATTTCAATTTATTACACCATAGGACCCTTACGTTATTGATTTTCTTTAGTTCTAGTTGTTTCTACAAAAGCACCACCTGATAGTAATAAAGTCTACACCATGATGTCCAAAATACCAGTGTAGTGTATAGATATATAAAGGCCTCTCAAAGTATTTGGACACTTAATCAAACTTGAAAATATCTCAATGTCATTGCATCAGATACAAAAAAGACAAACCTTGTTGTGTCTGAATGATGCTAGCTTTTCTTTTCTGAGCTATTTTTGCAATTGTTTTTAATCAGCTGGTCCATTTTGGTGTGTGTAGTGACAAAAAAAGTGGACAGTACTGTATAGTACAGTGTTTTGGACACAACTGTAGTTTCATAACCAGAAGGGTCCAAATTGATTTTAATTTATTTTAATTACATTTTTAATGTAAAGTTTTTCATAACTTTTTTTCTTTCAAAGAAAGAAGGCGTAACTTTTATTCTCACTGTAGTGTTGTTGTCGCTGCCACCATGTTGTGGAGATGCTGTATGTTTCGTTGTGAAAGCGAAACTTCATTTGCCCTTCCAAAAGTGGACGATATCCGCTTCGTCATGCCTAGAGCTGATCCGTGCTGGTCGCTGAGGAAATACATCAACTTCGCGCTGTGGATCACCGGATCGGCTTTCACCGTGGACAAAGCGGAGTCCAGCCTGGGATCATCACATGTGTCCTTCGTTGAATTCTGCCAGCCGCGCCATTCTCAAGTCCGCCAGCCGTTCCTCACTCAAGCCTGCAGTGTGTGATGCTGTGTGATGCATTTTATGGAGGACTGTTTCCTGAACCTGCAGACTAACCTAACATGGGTCTGTGATCAAAGGCTGTTTCTATAAAGTGGGGCAGCTCCAACTTTGCGAGGACAGTCTGGCGCTTCTGACTCACAGCCTGTAAGTACATTTTTTATATTTAAAGAATTTGCCACTGATAATTCAAACATGAGTTTTAAGCAGTGTTGAGAAGCGCTTGTTGTTTGTCGTTTCTCTGATCACAAATGCAGACATGTACGCATAAAAAGACAGTACAAGTCATTATAATCAGTAATTATGTCCCCACTGGATGTTTCAAATGCCTCATTTGTAATGGGTTTTATTGGTTTTGTCTGGCCGTGCTGGGAGACAGCATCACAGCTAAGCATGTTAAGTGGCGTAACATTTCTATCATCACAATATACTGGATAGCTGGCCAATCACAGCACGCCTCGCTTTTCAGAACGAAGAGCAATGTGTTTCAGAAAGGTGGGACATAGAGGAGCAACAATAATGTACATTATGTGGAAAATAATGTTTTTTTAACCTTAAACTGCATAAACACATTGCATTACACCAAATACACAACATAATTTTCTTTTTAGCAAAGTCATATGACCCCTTTAAGATCTCAAAAATGTATATTTTGTAAAATGTGTTTCTTGAAAACATTGCTATATTTCTTCAAATGCCAATTATTTTGTTTCATTATCAATTAATATACACTATCATTCAAAAGATTGAGTTTGGTAAGATATTTAAATATTTTTTCTTCTGCTCACCTAAGCTGCCTTTATTTTAAACGCAGATTGAAAATGTAGGTTAATATTTAGATTAAAAATACAGTAATGCAGTAATATTGTGAAATATTATTACAATTGAAATTTGTATATTTTAATTACTTTTTAATTTATTTTAAAATGTAATTTATTCCTGTTATGGAAAAACTGAATTTCCAACAGTCTCATGATCCTTTAGAAATCATTCTGATGTGATGATTTGGTGCTCAAGGAATATTTCTCATTACTATCAATTTTGAAAACAATTGTGATGCTTAATATTTTTATGAAAACCTTGATATGTTGTTGTCTTTGAATAGAAAAAGAACAGCATTTTGTAAAATGATGAATGTCTTTACTATTTTGATCAATTAAAAAATGGTAGTATATTTTTTTTAAGTGTGGTGTAATAATAAATGTATATACATTTCACTGTATTTGGCCACTGTATATAAATATCACTGGATTATATATGTAAATACTTTTTCCGTTTTCTAATGCCATCAGTCGGTCTGCTTTCATAATCACTAAAGGGTTTTAAACTCAAACAGCCGGGAATTTTACTGTTCATGGATATTCTTCCACACAGAGCTCTTTATTTTCTCTTCCCTCCGTTATAATTGTAGAGCTGTTGAATCGTGTAGGGCATTCTATCCCGAAGGCCGCGCTACGGGTTTTGAGTTTCATGTCCAAATGTGTGAGGAGTGAATTTATTAAGCTATAGAAGACTTTCGGGCATTCCTTTCTGGTCTGACTAGAAAGAGGGACGTGGAAAAGAAAGAGAGAAGAATTGCTTTGTGGTTAATCTGAAAGATTAGTGAATATTTGAGGGATGATTATTGTGCAATTGAGCAGAGGTTCGAGCAGCTTTACGGTGGGAACGTCCACTGTAACGGGAGGCTGCTGCCCAAAAGCCCTGACCTGAGATCAGATTACGTTCCCTACGTTTCCTCAACCACAATTAAATATCAGAGGAAGCAGAGGATATAAAAGTGCACTCCCTTTGTCTGCTTTCTTAATTCATGTTTCATTGTTTTCCCCCTCAGATGTAAAACTTAAAAGCACAAACAAAAGTTTTTGAGTTTTATGAAACTCAATAAGCGGATATTTCCTGAAGGGACTGTGTTTTTTGTTCTGTTCTCTCCACCGTGAGTGCTGGGAGTTTATGGGTTTACATTAGAGCAGAATTCATGGACTACAGACACTCATAAAAGTGACAGTATGCAGCACCGCCATATAAACTCTTACAAGCTCAACTGCACTGAGGCTTTCAGCTACTGGGGTCAATTTTAGAAAACCTCTTTCTCTCCCCCTCTCGCTCTCGCACTGTTTACTTTACATGCCTTCGGCTGAAATATGGGAGGGAAAATAATTGAAAGCATTGTAATTTATTAACTGTGTTCTTCAGTTCTCTGCTAATGCCAGTGCAATAAGTAGCAGCTAATGTAGACGGGGGGAGGCGGGTGGGCTTGCAGCGCTGACGGATGAGTGCAGCTATGCTCCGAAACATTCCTGTGTTACGGCCGAACCCTGGAGAACTGTATTCTGGTCCAATGCATTCCAATGCTGTGTCGCATCCACACATAAAACAAATGTATCCAAAAACAGCTCTCCTCCCTGAGTCTCTCTCTTTGGTGACTCTTTTCTTCTCCTGCTCTTTTCTTCTTTGTGTATCTGTTTGTTTATATTGTGTGCCATCTTCCTTTTTCGTACCATCAACATGGTGCTTTCTCTTGGTGCACTGTCACAAAAGAAACATCTGCGCCCCTCTCATTAAATAGGAAGAATGAAGAATTTCCTTTCTAATGTGACTCCAGGCAGTGTTCCATCCTGAGCATTTAAATATTGCAAAACCAGCAGAAGTGGACAGTAACAAAGTACATTTACTTGAGTACTGTGTACTTAAGTACACTTTTTGAGTATCCGTACTTTACCTGAGTATTATTTTTTTCTGGAAACTTGCTACTTCAACTTCACTACATTTGAAAGACAAATATCGTTCTTTTTACTCCGCTACATTTATATTGAGGTCCCCATGTAGAAAGTCATTATATGTAGCGGTTTTTCCAGTGTATGCATTTTCACATTGACTGAACTCTTTTTTTCTGCGAAAATCCGACCTGCGATCTGCCAGGACCTTCTAGTGTTGCCAAGTCTTACAGTATTTCTAAGCCTGCAGTTTCCCGCGTAGCTCAGGATGTTTGGCTTTTTTTTACGCAAATCTGGCAACCTCGCGACTTTCCCTGCTAAACTGAACGGCTGCACTACTGCACAGCGTGCTCTAAAAAGGTAAATAAGATGTGGCGTTATCATCTGTGTGTTCACCATATTGATTTTAAAGAGACAACTGTATGTGATGCCTTACGTAGGCCGAGCGCTATGATCAATGATCATGAAAGATAATGATCGGCATACGGTAAATAAAAATCACCTACTTGTACACCTTGATCTACATGACTAATAAAATATATAGTTTTTATTCTGTGTGAACTTAAATGTGTATGTGTTAACCCATTAAAGCTCTTTGGAAAATTAATCATGTTTCACAAATGTACTATGCTCTCACTATAGTAACCATAAATATTTGTAGTAAAACTACAGTAACCACAAATTTAACATAGTTTCATTATAGTAACTATAGTTTAATATTTGTAGTTAAACTCTGGCAATACAAATGGTGGGCTAATATATCTGTAATATATCCAGCCAAAAATGGCTGCTATTACCATATATAAAAAACCTTACTACTCAGGCCTACTGGTAAATTGCTGCTAAAACTTGTCAAGGAAGTATATAAATCCGAACATTATTTTATTGTCAAAACACTGCACATAAATACATATATTTTTTTGCAAACAAATGATAGAAGGTTAAATGATCACGCGGGTCAAAATGTTTTATTTCACTTTTTTACAACATTGGAATCTAAACTGGGAATCGATAATAATTGAAATCAATAAGCAGAAGCAGAATCTGAATGGATAAAATTCAAACAGTACAACCCTAACAGCATGTTGTGAAGTTCACTGATTTATGAGCATTTTATAAACACTATTCAGTTGATGGCAAAATTCAAAAAGACGGTTCTTTGGCACAAGGTGCATTTTTTTTATTTATTTATTTAACCTTTATTTAACCAGGAAAGTCCCATTGAGGTTAAAAACCTCTTTTTCAAGGGAGTCCTGGCCAAGAGGCAGCAAAAACACAGCAGCAGTATACCCATGGCCATACTGAAAGAGTTTCAGTTTTCTGAAAAGACTAAAGTTTTTTTTTCTTTTCAATGTTTGCTTTGTTTGCCTAAAATGAACCATATCATATCGTTCAGTGTCTCTTTGAAAAAGACCTTTGTAACTTTAAAACAAGTATTAAAATGAGTTCATTGTAGCTGTAGGAGTGTTAAATAAAAAAATAAAGATGATTATCTTTATTCAGTTGTTCCATTTCTATAGGTTTGTTAACATAAAAGCTCTTAATTCCAAAGATAATACAAGCTAATCAGTGTATTCAGTAGGTTGCACTAGTGGCATAAGTTATTGTAAGTATACAACAATGTGACAATAAAACAATGCATTTACTTTTGATACTTAAGTACTTTTAAAAGCATGTACTTTCGTATTTTTACTTAAGTAAAAAACCTGTCTTTACAATTTCACTTGTAGTGGAGTAGTATTTGACCAGTAGTATCTGTACTTTCATTCAAGTAATGAAGTTGTGTACTTTGTCCGCCTCTGAAAACCAGTGTCCAAAAGTGCATAAAAAGAACATCCAAAAAGCCACAGAGAGTCAGGCAAGATGCTATTAAGCACCGTTATGTGGACTGTTATCTTCTGAAAGGAACAGAGAGATAACATTGATAAATTAGAGGAAAGAACATTGTGAACTCTCCATCTGAGTATGAAGTATAGTGTACCATTCTGCAAATCTTAGCACTGACTGTCAAATCACATTTACAAAACGAAATAGATTTCTGCACTCATTGGATTGTTTTTGCGCTCAAGCTAGTTCTCAGCTTCAGAAATTGCCATTTCAAGAAATAAACTGTCCATTGGTAAGGTGAAGGTAAGTATAATAGATTTTTGCCATCTGTATTGAAGGGTTGAAACATCTGACTAAAGGAAATGAATAAAAACAGTTTTGGAGAAAGTAGAAAATTAGCTAGTAGTTAGGAAAGCATTCAACTTCTGATTGGTCAGTCATGGCATTCAGTAGTCAGACATTTCCTTATGTTCACCATCGTCCATCCATACTCTTTTATATCACTCATCTCACACTGCAGATTTGCAGTCTCTTGAGAGAAAACGTAAACGCAACTAGTCCCTTCTTGCATCCAAGTTATAATTTGCTTTGAAAATAACCTAAGGGGACTTCAGTATTAGTATGATTGTATTGTTGCATTATTCATCTAGTTCCTATGCTGATTGGTTTGTCCTTTTTTAGTGGATTCTCTTCTTAGCGGATTAAATAATGTAAAGGTAAAATTATTATAAAATAACTTCAGCTCAGTATTTCATGTCCACATATTTATTTATTTGGGCCATGCAATAATAAGTTACAGTCTGCCAGTCAGTATCACAAAATAAACTATGACAGGGTGACCAAGTCCCCAAAGCAGTAGGTCATTGACAGGATTCAATGAACATCCAAAAATCCAAAACCTTTGTTTAAATTCATCTGGAAATGCAGATGACACTTCTCATGGCCATTTTCCAAGGAGAAAGGTGCTTCCTAATTTTGCGGTTGTAATTTATCTGCCTTGTGAGTTATCTAGCGCAGGAATTAATATTGGCCCAACCTTGTGTGTAGGGTTGAATCTTCAACGTCCTGGACATTTACACCTGGTCTAAATGAAAAATAGACACATTCTTTGATTTAGGAACAGTTGATTTTGCCAAGACTAACAGATCACATTTTTGCCTTAATTCCTTCTGTGTTACAGCAGGCCCAGAAAGCTGAAAGCCAGACCTGGATTTCATTCAGATTTCTGAGCGTCATAGCAAGCAAGTGCAGTAAATCTAGGCCTGTTATTCCTCCCATCTCCAAAATAAATGAGCTCACTAATTAATAACAAGACGAGCTTGTTTAAATCCTCTCCCATTGTTTTGCTTCAGAGAGAGAACAGCATGCACCTAACCTACATAGAGGAAAGAACAGCTGTGCCTACACACACAAACAGAAGATGAGCTAGAGATTTGGAAGGAAAGATACAGAGTGAAAGCAAGAAAGAGAAAGACAGAGGGAGGAAGGAATTGCATGCAACTGTTATGTGCGGGAGGACATATCCATCTTAAAATCAAGCATTTATTAATATTACCATGAACTGAATAGGCACAGGAATCTGCAAAATTATTAACATGACATACGCCGAATATCAGAATCGACCATTTTGTTATCCAGATGTCCCTTAACTGTCAATAGTTTCATGCTTTTGGCTGCCTGTAATAACTGTTGTCATCACAAACCATGTTTATTCTTGTTTCATAGTTTTGTTCACGGTTTCTGAGCATCAGGACACAATATAAAAGCTTTCCATGTTAGCATCTGTCTGATTTAACTGGCTGAATGAATTTGCGCCAAAATACCGTAGGGTTTGATTGGATGCACAGCCTTTGATGTCAACAAAAAAAGATGTGGAAAGTTTTCTTCTCTCTCTTAAAAGTAAAAAAAAAAAATTCTATTTATTTTGCCTACTTATCGTACCATTTCCTTATTATATGGTTGGTTGCATTTTATGACTTGCGTTTAACAATGTTTTTTCCTTGTTGTCAGGGGCTGGACCTGCGACCCACTTTTAGGTTGCCTCCCACCAGTTCAGAACAATTATTCTAATATATACTCTGCCCTTCATGAAACCCTTTGCCTCAGAATCACATACTTAGACTTGGGCTTCATGAAGTATTATGCAAAATCTGTCATCACCAATGTCTGGCCTGAAGAAAAATCCATATACTGACATTCAAATTCAATGTATTATCATGTTAAAGGCACAATATGTAAGTTTTTGCCGCTAGAGGGCAAAAAAACAAATGCATAGTTTGGTGACGCCATCACAGAGTGTGGAATCATGGGAGTTGTCATCTTCATCCCCACAGCCAATGCAGTTCTACGGGTTTTGGTTAGAAATCATGTTCATTGATGAGCTGATGTATTAAAGATTTATTAACGTCATAGTATGAAGCAGGTTGAGGCTAAAAGCTGTCGAAACGAAATGAGTCTGCTGAACGAGCGTGACACACGGCTCGAAAGCAGAAAGCTTTTATTATGCCACAGTTGACTGCTTCCTCTCCTTCCGATTGTGCGTATGTGGGGTAAAGCAGAGTTGTTTTATCATACTAGATACATTTGAAAGTTATGCTATAATGCTACTCTGTGCGGTTGTCACCTGTCTAATAAAACACATAACATATTAAAGCGTCTTTGGTTTTTACATGTTTTCTACAAAACAAACCCAGAAATCAAGGGATGACATCATTGGCAGGTGATGCAATGACCAGGGACAAGCCACTTTTTAAAATGGGTATTTCTCTGGATTTAAACATTCTTCGAAACATTTGGAATAATGTAAGTTGTTCTGTGATGAATTTGCACATATGTTTGTAAACGTAAGTCTCTGGGTGCGTCTGTTAATCCAGATTTATTGTTTACGTAAATGAAATGTTAAGAAATCCAGCTGCTCTTAAACTCATTTGAATAATTGAGCATTTCAAATTGTGAAGTTGTACCCTACAGTGACAAGACAGAAAACCTTTCCACCCAAATGTAGCTATGCATGCAAATAACTTTTACAGAAGTGAGAATGAATGTCGGCAAGGACGTTTTGCTGAGCAAGAGACCCTTAAAAGGGTAGTTCAGCCAAAAATGAAAATTCTGTCAATAATTACTCACCCTCCTGACTTTCCAAACCCTAAGACCTTTTTTCATGTTTGGAACACAAATTAAGATGTTTTTGATGAAGTCCGAGAGCTTTCTGACCCTCCATAGACAGCAACGCAACTGAAATGTTCAAAGCCCAGAAAGGTAGTACAGACATCGTTAAAATAGTCCATGTGACATCAGTGGTTCAACTGTAATGTTATGAAGCAACAAGAATACCTTTTGTGTGCAAAGAAAACAAAGATAATGACTTTATTCAACAATTTCTTCTCTTCCATGTCAGTCTTCAACACGCATTCATGAGAATACCACAACGCTCTCTACTCTCGTGAATGTGCGTCATTATTTTTATTTTCTTAACTGATGTCACGGTCGGTGACTATTTTATCAATCTCCTTACCTTTCTGGGCCTTGAACGTGGTAGTTATATTGCTGACTAAGGAAGGTAAGAAAGCTCTTGGATTTCATCAAAAAGGTATTGAATGAGGTATTTTAAACAAACTTTTTTTTTTTGATTTTCTCACATTTCAGAAACTCTTCTTTCCAACATGTGTAACTCAATTCTGTTGTGATCATTTCTCTCTCGTTTTGTAACCACAGCTAATTGTTGCTTTGTTTTGGTTTGTTATTGCGTGTTAAGGAGTGTCAGCGCAGTTGTTCTGACCTGTGGTGAACTCTGTCTCACTCTGCTTGTTCCCAGGCAGTAGCAGCTGAAGCTTGGGGTCAGACTGACATTACAAATATCATAAAACTGAGTATGCTTTTCCTGTCTGAGCAGTAGAACAGTCTGTTAGTCTATCTATAAGTGTGTGGTCTCTGGAGATTTGCTTTGTGCAGCACAATCCAAAGGGAGGTTCAGAGCACTCATATTGTGTATTGAGAACTCAGCAGGCAGAGATCACCAGTGCAGGTATTTCTGAACACAGTTACGTGCACATTACATATTAGATTCTATTTAAAGACATTTAAATATTTACACTGACTTTTCTTCTCTTGCTTTGCAAATGGAAAGACCAACTGGTTCAAACTTCACTTAAACCTCTTCACATAACAAATGATCAGATGAATGACCTGCAAAAACATGACATGTGCCAGAGTCTTTAAAATCTTTACCAGACACAAAGATGCAAGTTAATGTACGCACTAAAGTAACATACAACACATGACATGCATGTTTGCTCAGGAGCCCTCTTAGAGTAAAAAGCACTGACACAGATAAATGGAGGACATTCAAACCAAACTGCTTCCAAACTACTGTGCATATGACTAATGACCCATTAATGAGGACCTACTCTTTTGTAAACATACACAGAGCCAGCATCTTTAAAATCTTTAACACATGTGGATGCTGCCTGACCAGTAACGTGCCCTCTGATTGGTGTGTAATGCTTTCTTTAACCAATCGTATTTCACATTGTTGCATTTGCACATGGCCTGTGTAGTCGCTACTAAAACCATTTCTTAAAATTAGCTGAATGAAGAAAATGATCTCTTCTTTCATATCTCAGGAGACTCAATGGAGTTCCTAGTTATATTTCATTTTAGTGTCCTCTGTATCAGGTGTTTCTCCTAAATTCCTAAGGAGAAATAAACACTCAAATGAGACAACTGTTGACATATGGTAAGGGTCAAGAGATTCATTTAGATAGCAGGTAATATGGTCTCGCAAAGTGTTGAGAAATGTTCTTCTAAAACTCTGAACAGATTTTTCCATAGTATTTTCCTTTTGTTTCCAGTACAAATATTAAAACCTTCTTAAATCAAAATACATTTATATGAGACACTATATGACGTAAGATATTAAGTCTTGTTTTCTGAAAAATGTCAATAATCATTTGTTTTGATTCAAACAAGAAAAAAACATGTCAATTGCTTAAGAAAAATAATGTGGGTTTCCATTTGAAAATATATTTACTTTTCTAAGGCCATTGGCAGATATTGCTTTCTTGTTTTAATCATAAACTCACTTAATTTTGATGTCGTTTTTCCTGAAAACAAGACTTAAGATTTTCCGTCATTTACTCTTGTATCTTGATTTTAGATATTTGTACTGGAAAACAAGACAAAAATATGTAAGAAAATCTCTTTCTTTTTTTGCAGTGTATTAAAGAGGTCTCATTTGTGATTTTTCTTTCCTACGAGTTGAGCCAATGTTGTTCTGTTGTGAATTGATGGACATCTTGAAGACATTTTGTGACTGTTTCTGTAGCCTAGGAGATACTTTTAAGCTTCTTTTGGAAATCCTGACAAAATACAATGGTTTTGTTAAAGCGATCCTTTCGACCAGATTTCATAAGATGATGAAGGGTCATATTCTTCCATACTCTTTCATTTTGTACAAGACCAGACAACAATGCATCCCTCATGTCTCGTTTTGCATAAAACACATTGAAATGACACTAACCATGCCCACAGCCCCGCCTCTTTTCTAAGTTTAGCAGCTCTGAGAAGAATCAAGAGCACAAAATGAAGTCATTTCTTAATTTATGAGCTCCTCTTGTCGGATCCATGTGTTTTGAGTTGTGCTTGGAAGCCATCTTGTGAATTCCTCTCTGGTAATGGGGATAAGGAGGGCACAGCTAATGTAAACAAGCCTGAATTCTTCCATCTGATCTGCTTGCAGTTTATCTCTGATAGAATAAAACATTGACCCTCTGCGAGCTTAGCAACCAAGGAATATACCAATCACCACATGGGTCATTTTGCTGTTGCCCTTTTTCTACTAAACTATCTGTTCTAATTGTACAAATATGTCAGTCTGGTAACTGTTCAAAACAGAGCTGTTTGTAATGGAAACGAAGCAACATTCTTCCGTTAAATATTTGAATACACAAGCACTGATCGCTTTGGAAACTCAACAAAAGGCCACAGTGAGATAAACAGATGATGTTTCCTGCAAAGCCGAGAACGAGCTCTTCCAATCCGTGAGAAGAAGTGACGAATTGTTCAGATTTCATTTCTTCAGCATGGTTTGACAGCTGCGCTCTTTTCATCTCCACACTTCTGCATCTAAACGGTGGAGTGTGACGCTCTGGCCAGGTGTTTGACTTACTGTCCAGCTCTCAGTGGGCAATTTTCCGCATTATTGTAATCAATGAGATAATTGAGGAGGTTGAGATGTTTGACCTGTCTGCAAATAGCCCCAATCAATGACTGTGCTTCAATTGGGCCAATTAAAGAAATTGTGGTAACATGAGACAGATGGATTGGGTGCTTAGAGGCTGAGCTCCTCAGCATCCCCACGGTCGTTTTCATCAAATTTAACTTTTGGCTACTTGGAGATCTTGATCCAATCTCCCCAACGGCTGTCTCTGACTAAACCATCTTTCTGTATACCTGTTATACTTGTTTTTATAACATTCTGTCTGTCTTTACTGTTCATTCATTACTCACTGAAGTTCACGGATTGATTGGATCTTTCAGTGCCATTGGCTGAAGACAAAGCCAAGTTCGGTTGTACACCCTCAGAGGGATGTTGCTCCGAAAACCCCCCCCAAAAAACAAGAGAAAGCGATGATTGGATTACGCGAGTGTTAAATCTCACCATGAACCCACAAGCACACTGTTGCTAAAACAAGATATCATTTTTGCTTGTTGATCAGTAGTTTGCGTTTGCATTCCAGTTCATATTACCTGTTGAAATGTGCATGTGTCCTTGATGTTCAGGGCTCCGGCAGTAGCGGTCTGCTTCTGTGAACCTCTGATCAGGGAATTCTGTTTGATGTGAATTTACCACAGGAATTGCCAGGGATCTGTGGTTGCACAGGACTCAATTGCTGTGTATAAAATAATCTTACACTAGGATTCCTGAGCTGGTAGTGGTTTGGTGGGGAATGCTTAATGTAAAACACTATCATTTGAAATAGTGTACTGTAGAGGAACACATGCTATGTTTTCTTAAACTTTACGTTTACTTAATGTGAAAAATTGGTCTGGTAATTAATTATATTTTTATTGAATTAACTACATGATATGCTAAATGATATATGCAAATGAATCACTATTTTCTGTCAAAATCACAAAATAAGGTAATTCGATGATTTTTTTTTTTTTTTTTTCATTATTTTGGCAGACACTGAATAAACCATAAATTTTGAACAAAACAAAATTGGCTTTAGACATCAGTACATTTTGTATAATAGATTTTTAAATTAATATATTATTTAACAATATTCAAATATTTATTAACCAAAAGTGCACTCTAATTTTTTGTCTGAGCAATCTTTGGATAATACTTTGCATTAGGCCATATTTTTATTTATTTATTTATTTTACACTTTGTGTTTTTAAGTTTTTAATTTTGACTCTTGGTAAGTGTGGTTTGGTGAGGCACATTGCCTGTAGTAATGTATGGGATTAAATTTGTTAAATTTTATTTTATTTATTATATTAATTTTTTTTTTTTTTTTTTGTAATTAACATGTTGCATGGATATATGGTTAAATAAAAAAGGAATAATATAAAAATATTTAATGTGTAAAAATTAGTTGAAAAAAATGAAAAAAGGAAGAAATATTAGAATGACAGTTCTGGTAATGATTCTTGCCATCTGCTAAACCGAGCTCATGGGCTTTTGATGAACACTTGTTAGCGCTCTGCAGAGCTGTTCATAGAAGTCCTCAGGTGGTCGTGTTACCTGACATCAGTCTTTAAATTTTCCCGGATATACAGTTTCATTGTGTATCAAGGTGGTGTCCTTTCTTCCCCATGCGGCCTTAATTTGTCTGCTGCTCCCACTGAAGATCCACTGGTTGAATTCAAGGCATTCCTCCAGTTTTCATTATGACTGTTTCATAACGAAGTGCTTGCTGATTTATGTCATTCTAGGGAAACATGTGAAACGCCGCTGTGCTTCTCTTCTCCTCTGAGTGAAGATCCGCTCCATAATTCCAAACAGAGACTGAATTTATACTGTAGAAGAACACCATGAGTATATTTAAAGCCTAGAATGTCTATGAACAGTTTATGTAGAACAAACAGTGGCCCACTTATGTCATGCTTAAAAATGTATGACCTTTGTAAATGTTTAAAAAAAAAAAAAAAAATATATATATATATTCATAAAAAAAAAAAAAAATAAAAAAAAAAATTTATATATATATATATATATTTATATATATATATATATATATATAGACCCACATCTCAGAACTAGCTTCTCTTTTCTAAGCCATTTTGCAATTACTTTTAATCAGCAGTTCCCAAGGTCCCATTTTACTCGATGTATGAAGTCAGTTCCTCTTGAGTTCACACAGGTGTCCTACCAGAGTAACCAATAATGGAGTAGTTCATCACATTAACTATGAACATGTTCCACTAAAGTCTGAAAATCAGAAAGTGTCTTCATTCGGAATGATTTACTAAAGGCTAACATAATCCTTTTTGTCAAATGTTTTGCTTGAAATGCTTATTTTTTTATTATATGCTCATTTATACCCTTTTAAGTGTCTCTAAACTGTCCAAATACTTAGTATTTAAATGAATAAGACCGTGAGAACGTGGCCTGGAAAGTGCCCTCAGCAACATGCTGGCTCTCCTCTACTGTGCTGTTTTTCATGAGGTATGCAGTCCTCCTCTTTTGAACTCTAAAGAGTTCTAATAGCCTTCTTGATCTTCCCTTTTACAAAGAAAGAAATGTTTGAAAACTTTTCCAGCCTGAAAATACCACTCTGTGACCCTTAAAGTAGGTCTAGTCTCAAAACTAGAAGCAGCTTAACTGCTATTTGACACCCTGAGTAAGAATATGAGAGAATATGGATGAATGAATAAAACCGTTGGGGGTTTTGCTTTAAGACTCAGGCCCAGCTGTGGCCAGAGGAATTTGCTAGTGTAAATTATTTGCCGTCCTGTCCTGCAAATGAGATAAATGCATTCATTAGACACAGCAAACTGTGCTATGTAGGGTGCCTTGCTCTGGCTTCGGGCCATGAGCTTTAGGGAGAGACAAACACAACTTGTCTGGCCAAAACAGAAGCTTCATCACCCAAAGGCATGCTCAGCACTCTCACAGACAGCATGCTTCGTTCACCGGACATTCTTCTGTTCACAATCAATCTCACACCCTGTAGGAAAATTAGCAAGCATGCACGTTGTGTGAACGGACAGCTGCAGGCAGCCGCATGGAAATGAATAAGAACGAGGATCCCAGGAAGCACAAGAGAGTTCAGATGGAAAGAAAGAGCTGTCAGGCTGTGTTTTTATTATTTTTTTTCCCTGAATCCAAGTAAACACTCCAGTTTTCTGATGTTATGTAAGTAATTTATTAGACCTGTCAGGCTGAGGGATTTTTTTATGTTATGGTATATTTATTATTAAAATTAAGGTACAGTATATGACCATCTGAATTTAATTTAAAAAGCTTCAATTATGTGCTAAACATGTAAACATGCTTGTCTTAATTTATTTGTGTATTTTACCTTTTTTGATAAATTAACCAAAGGATTAAACAACAAATCAGAAAATAATTGATAGATTTATCTTGGGGGGGGGGTCTATAAAATCTACAAAATATATTAATAATCATCGTTGTCCTACTAAGAAATACTCTGAGCTACAGCACTGTGATATTTGAGGAAATCATTACACACACACAAAAAAAAGGATATTAAACAAAACCCAAAAGTTTTTGTAGGCAAATATTACTAAACTCATTTCCAAATGTGATGAACGAGAAAGGACAGATAGCGATTACATCACCAGCTGGTGTCAGCACAGAATCCCTATGGACGTTTCATGGAAAACGTTTGCATTTGTTTTGTGTTGATTAGCATCTTACGGAGCGCTCCGTGACTGCGCTTGCTTGGCCGCTGCAGGTGGTAGGCCCCTCTTGGCAAGGCACTGAGATGCTGGGCTCAGTTAACGTAAAGGCTGAAGCATGCGTGTGAAAATGATCTGCTGGAGAATGTGGCCGGCCCCGCTGCACCAGCTGTCTGCTGCTTTAGTCTCCATCTCAGTGTGGAAAGCAACGGCGTGCAGTTCGTGGGTGGAGCATGTGGCTCTTTATTCTATAATAAATGTGTTTGCTGTGTTTTTCCTGTGAGAAATCTCACAGAAAAACACTCTTTTCACAAAATGAATTGAAAAAGAGAAGTTTTCTGA